>NC_089196.1:27870979-28025979 GCF_963930695.1 Labrus bergylta | reverse complement strand
AATCAGTAGATACTGTAGATTTGTTAGATTTAATTATACTGTAAATTTGATAGGATAGATACTTTTTATAGCTATCTATGTATCTATAAGTCTGTCTGAATGTCTAATACTGATCACTGTATCCATCCAAGTTAGAGTATTTACAGTATCTATCAAATAGGAGATAGATGGATGTGCACTTTAATGTTGTAAGTACTCAAAGTCGGTCTTGGTCTCAAATACGGTCTTGAATCAAAGGTCTCGGAATCAAATGCATTTTTTTCAAACTGGGCGAACTCTGGATTTTAAATCAAGACCACCACTGATCATCTATTTTTCCATTTCATTACTGAGATTAGAAGGAAAACACCTCTTACTTAAACAACAAATAACTTCTATTCATTTGCAGTTTGATTTTTAATCCCCCAGTTACGGCCCCAACCTTGCTGGTGTTATGGTCTAAGTGAGTGACACTCTGCACACAAGATGATGATTTTTTTGTGCTATTTATGGTCTTGGTCTTGTCTCGGTCTCGAAGCACTCCGGTATGTCTTGATCTCGGTTAGTGTGGTCTTGACTACAACACTAGTGCACTTAATGTTAAAATGCTGTAAGAAGGGGCGCGCTGGTGGCGCAGTGGTTAGGGCGCGCGTCCCATGTGTTGAGACCCTCATCTCAAGCGGCAGGCCCAGGTTCACTTCCACCTGTGGCCCCCCTACACATGTCATTCCCTGTTCTCTCTCCGTGGTTTCCAACTCTATCCACTGTCCTATCTCTGAATTAAAGGCACAAATTTTTTTTTTTTTTTTTAAATGCTGTTAGAAGTATAATGTAAATACATTTAGACAGATTAATAATTTTATATACGTTTAAAATGGATAGATAATATAAATACATTGACATAGATGGATGTTATATAAACTACTAGATAGCTGTAACTAGATAATGTTAATACTGACAGATAGTCTGGTATTTAAACACTTTTCATAAATAGATAGAAAGTAAGATACTGACTCTCACTGTTCATCGCTGTTTGAGGTTCTCAGGCTAAATTTGGCCCCTGTTGCCGTCAAGCTTCTATCATTTACAGCGCAGCCTATAAACAAGAAGTGGCAGCTTCGGCGCTACATTTTTGACAAAAGAACAACCAATGAAGCCATAAAGAGACCTACACACACCCCTTTATTTAGAATAAGGCCACAACAATATGTACTTATTCATCCTAGGTTGTTTTATACTTTAGTCAAACTATTTTAACTCATTAAATTACCATTCCTTATTTCAGTTTTGTTTTTTTTCACTTTCTCAGTTAGCACTGTGGCCTCAGAGCGAGGAGGTTTCCGGTTTGAGCCTCTCTGTGTGGAGTTTGCATGGTCTCCTTGTCCATGCATGGGTTCTCGCCCAATGACAGCTGGGATCGGCTCCAGCTCCCCGCTACCACGAACGGGAAAAAGTGGTAAAAGATAATGGATGGAGTATCCACAGTTACAGTTTTACCCTTGTATCAAAAAATAACCCAAATAGATGGATAGAAAAGTTAGTCGGTCTAGAGTAGAACCCCTTTCCTTATACATTGTCTCCATTGCATCACATAGTTTGAAAATAAAAGCAGTCCACACAACATTTTAGGAAAACACTGTATTTATATTTTAAAACAATACACAGACACCAAAATTCCATCACAAAGCATTCAACTTTCGTCTTCAGTTGACGTTATCTACTATAGAGCATTGATTCTCAAGTGACCAGAAGCAAAACAAAGAAAGTCACCATAAAAAAACGTCTATAAATGTATGTTCTTACTCGTGTTAAAATAAGAAATGCAGGCAATCTCCATTGGCTGAGCAGAGTTTCTGCTGAGATATTTCTGAACTAGAATGATTAATAATGACACAAACATGCGTTGTAATGATGATCTTACACAGTCAACCTGACAACACACCTGAATATGTTCTGTAAATTACAGATTAAAGACATTTTTAGTGACAAAGGCCTCAAATGTTAAAGAAATAGTACATAAAGTGAGTTGGACAATAAAAGCCTCAAAATTCAAATGTAAGTTCAAATGTAAAATTATCGTCCTTAGTATAGTCTAAGTGGGCACTGTGGGGGATCACTGCAGGTGTCTAATAAACTCAAAGATACCTGAAACCCACCTGCTATTAATCAAAATATTATGCTTTATAAAGCCGTTTGCCAAATCCTCAGTGATATGCCTTCAATCCACACATCACCACGACACCTGAACTGTAGCTGGACAAGATGGCACATGAATGCGCGTACAAGTGCAACACATGTCAACCGAAAAATAAGTTCAGGCCTTATTGAAGAAATAAAAGGAACAAGAAAATAGTCAGAGAGTAGTCCAAAATATCTCTTTCATAACTCAACGTTTAGTAACATATTCCATATTTCTCCAGATCATGTTATTGAGCAACTCTTTTAGTGTCATATCAGAGATTTGATCTTGTTAGTATATTTTTCTTGGTACTTATGTCCTTTGTGAACTTAAACTCCAGATTGTTAAACAGATTGGTATCTATGTTGCATAGGCTGGTGTTAAAACACCTGACAGCCAACGAGCAGTTTTTCTTTGGCAACAGAATGCATTGCAGTGTATGATTCGGTTCATATACATTTCTGTTTTTGAAAACCAAATTGAAACGGAGTTCGAGGAAAGTAAACAAACTGCTGTGTCGTTGTTACTATTTCATGAAGGAAACCTCATGAAACCTTACATGGAGATGCGTTCACTTGATCTGTGAGTTCCTGTAACAGATCAGTTATTTCATTCTCATGAGTTTCTTGCAGGGATTTTTTGTCCTCTTCAGTTTCTGACCTCTTCATTTCTTTTTTGTGTTGTTTCAGTAGTTTGTTGACTTTTTGCATACTTTCTTTTTTTCTGGTGACACATTTTACGACGCTGTAGAGTTCCTCTCGATGTTTTTTCTTTTGGTGTTCTTCGTTATAGTCAAAAAGTGCATGTAAGAGGTCATACTTCTCATCTCGTTCTTTGATCTGTTTCTGATGCTCCCGCTTCAGAGCTACACATTTCTGTTTGAAGTCATTGAACTTTGAACAGCTTTCTTCCTGGCTTCCTCTTCATAGGTTTTCCTCAGACTCTTATATTCTTCCTCAAAGGCTTTTTTCTCTTTTTCCTTTTGTTGCTTTCCGATTCGGTCCTCTTCTTGTCTTTTCTTTTCATTCTCTTCTCTCTCCTTTTTGTATTCCTCTTGGAGCTTTTTTCATTTGATTTCTTCCTCATGTCGTATCTGTTCATTTTCCTGAAATCGATCCTCCCACCAGTCTTTAAGTTTTTTCTCCCACTTATCTTTTTCTTTTTTCAGTTCTTCTCTAGCTTCCTCCAGCCTTCGGTCAATGGTGTCATCTGGCTCCGATTCTGACCGTTTCTTTTTCTCCAAATTGGCAAGTTTCTGTTCCCAGTCCTGTCTTTGAATTTCTTCCTTTTGTTTTCTCATCATGTCTTCTTCTTCTCTTTTTTCTTGTTCTTTCTTTCTCACTTCTTTTTCTTTGTTGATGTTTTCCTCAAGTTGTTTTTCCTTGATCTTTCTCTGCTTTTCAGTTTCTGCTCTTTGTTCTTCCATTCTTCTTTTCATGGCTTTCATTTCATCTTCATATTTTCTTTTAAGTCCTTCCATCTCTCTCTTCATCTCTTCTTCCCTCTCTTTCAGGTTCCTCTCAGTTTCTTTCATTATAGCGGCTTCAGCTTCTATCAGCATCTCATTGGTGTAGCAGCTGCCTCCATTAGTTCTCACCATTTCTTCAATCTTGGTCATCAACTCACTGACTTGAGTTTTGTTTTTGTCATCATAGTTATCAAACACGTGGTATCTTCCTCCACAGTCAGCAATAAGTTTCTTAAAGGAATCATCACATCTCTTTTCAATGTATTCTTCAGTGGACATGTTAGCACGCTTTAATGAATCTCCTCCAGTTAGAAGAACGATGGTGAACTTGTCAGCATTCCTCCCAAAGCCTTTCTTGATGAGTTTTAATGTCTCCTTCTCCTCTGATGTAAATCTGCCGATATTTAACACCAACAGAAAGACATGTGGTCCTGGAGCCAGAAGACTGATGCATTTAATCATCTCTTCATAAACATCTTCATGGGACAAGCTATTGTCAAACAGACCAGGAGTGTCGACCACAGTGACTGGATGTCCATCCACCTCGCAGTGTTCTTTCTGACAATGCTTGGTGACAGACTTTTGGCCTAGTTTAGACATAAATGTCTTTTTTCCCAGAATGGTGTTTCCTGAAGAGCTCTTCCCACAGCCAGTCTTCCCTATCAGCACAATCCTGAGACCTTCTTGACTCAGCTTCTCATCACCACCTGGAAAATAAAAGGGTCTGGAGTTAATATGCTAACAAATTACACAGCATTAAGCCTTTAAGCATATTGTCAAAAATACAACAGTTTGTTCTTAACAAATCATTTGATTTGATAAAATTAGTTGATGTACTTAATTACAAGTAAAGCAACTCTTTCTTGTGCCTATGGCCAAATCCCAGCCACACTGACATTTAATACAACAGCACTCCCTCTCATGTGATATTGCTTATACAAGTAACTACTCACGTCTGGTTATCCTTGTTGTTTTCAGGTCCTTAAGCTCCGCCTGTAGTGTGCAGACCCTTTCCACTTGTGCATGTGCAAATGTTTCTGTTGTGTAGCTGAGTAGTTTGTTTTTAATCCCAGGTTTATGTTTCTCTAGATTGTCAAACAGCTCTTGAATCTGCTGCTGATCATGGATGTTGAGAACAAAACTTCTACATCTCTGAATGAGATCCTGGATGTCTTTGTTTTTCTGTACAAAGTTGACAACTGCTGAAGCTGATGGATCTGACTTGACAGTGAACAGAACCATGGTGAAGTCATTGACTGCATAGCTGAATGTGCTTAGGATGGTCTTAAACTCTTCCTTGTCTTCATCAGTGAGTGGACCCACAGGTAAGACCAGGATGAAGGCATGGACACCCTCAGGATCACAGAGGGTGATGCATCTGAACGATTCCGCCATCACTTCTTCCAGAGGTTTTCCATACAAGGCAGGAAGCTCCACCAGGGAAACCCGACGTCCACACACCTCACCCTGATGTTTAACACACTCTGATGAGCTGGAGACTGATTGAAGATCTGTCTGACCTAAAATGGCCTCAGCTGCTGAAGTCTTCCTCTCTCCTCTACTTCCACACAGAACCAGGCTTAAAGCTGTTTTCATAAGACCAGACTTTGGGGCGACTGAATCCTCGATGACAGTGAGAAAGGTTCCTTTGTTTTCATGAACAGTTTTCTCAATCTTTTGCATTAATACATCACGGTTGTTGTCAGCCATACTGTAGTGTTGTTCTCCACAGTCTTTAATGAGACTTTTAAAAGAGACATCTGTTTTATCCTCCTTAAGTGTGCTGATGACCACTGAGTGTTTGAAAGCATCTTGACCAAACAAACTCAGGATGAACTTCAGTGTTTTTCTTTTCTCTTCAGTGAAATCAGAAGGTTTCACTAACAGCAGCACAACATTTGGTCCAGGAGGACAGAGACTCACAGCCTTCTTCATCTCTTCTCTCAGCTTCTCCACAGAAACACTGAAAACTTCTGGAGTTTTCACAACTGTTAGAGACTTTCCTCTCCATTCTCCACTCTGCACCATTTGTTTGCCTGTAAAAGTATTTTTTAGGACACTTGAGCTGTGTTGTTCTTTTCCAGTGATAAAGTCTCCAAGTTTTGTTGTTTTGTCGTCCTTTATCCCCAGCAGCAGAATTCTGACTGTAATAGAAAAATAAAATGTAACATGTAGAGAGACATTAAGTCATGCCACATGGTTAAACTAAATCTTACATTCTGTTTTCTATATTTAGCTTTCAATGGTTTAATGAAAGGAAAACTCATAATCTTCATGTTGGCTTCTAACTAGCTTAATCAAGACAGTAACAGGAAAAAAAACTATGAACCATTAAATCAATATCTGTCTGTGTGTGTCTGTTCATACCTACATAATCATTATATATATTTATATTCCTCAACCTGTTTACAAACTGTTAAACCGTCACATTAAAACAGGAAGTATACAGTAATTTACATGTATGCTTCCTGATTTAATGTGTCCATAACTTTTACTTTATTACAGCGTAACTTTTGCTAAGCAGTTTACACATATACATAAAAATACACTTTATTACTTATTTAACTTCTGCGCTTTACAGTGCTGGACCTTGCATATATAAACTTACAGTGATTTTCTGTAATTTTACATACATTTTAACCCCCCAGCCATGGCCACGCCCTTTAACAAAACTTAAGCTTTTAATACATTTTATTCTCCAAGGTATCTACGGTACAAAGACCAAATTGGGTTGGATCGGATAAAGCCTTCAAGAGGACTGATTTTGAATATGCACCCTGAAACTCATTTGTTCCTGCTGCCATCACCTTTTTAAACCACTAACTGTGTTGCCTCTGTTTCTTATCTATTATTTACTGTCCTTTCTATGTTGTTTGCTCATTTCGGGCTGTATGTATGTGTGTGTTTTACTGCTGACTGCAAAACAAATTGCCCTCTAGCAGGGATAATAAAGACAACCTTGAACCTTGAACCTTGTTCATGGCTTAAATAAGCATTATTTTAATTATACAACTCATTCTTTTGGTGAGTCTGGTGATGCTCCAGATTCCTTCCTGTTAAAAGGCAGTTTTTCCCTGCCACTGTAACTTTACTGTGCTCATGGTAGATTAATGTTGGGTCTTTGTAAATAATATAAAAGAGTACCGTCTAGATCTACTATCTACTATTTTTGTGTCTAAAGACAACATTTGTAATGAATTGGCACTATACAAATAAAGATTGATTGATTGTAAATCAGTACAAAATGGCTCACCACCTTTTGCATTATGGGCATGGGCCCAAGTTGTTTTTTAGTGCGGGAGCTGAACTTTGTACTGCTATCAGATAATATAGTCAAGTCTCTATTGGATTCCGGTTTCACATTTTTGGAAACAATATATTTATAATAATAATTTAAAAAAGTGATTATAATTTCCCAAGTTTTCTCTAAAGGGAGATGAGTTTTGGGGGGATAAGGGTCAACCACAGTGGCGCCAATATGGTACTGGTCAGTAATAATAAAATGTGTCTATTTATGAAAGTTTACTTACTTTCCCCTGAGGGAGGGGGTGTCACCCTGTTATCCTTGATAAGAAGACCTGTGAAAAGATGACATCATTGACTATCAGCTTCATATTCTCATGAGATCAGTAATGATTTTGAGTTTAAACATTTTGATTAGAACAGATCTCTTACCATAAGACATAACAGCATCCAGGATTCTTGGCCTTGTTTCCTTTTGTTGTATTCTTTGTATATCATCAGGGGCATCCATGAACCCTTCACAGATGACATGCTCTCCATTGTGTTCTTTCGCAATTTGACTGAAACGTGTCAACAGCTCTAGAAGTTCAAGGTTTGCCAGCTCCAAATATCTGTATCTACATTCTCTGATCATCTCTTTTAAGGGTTGATTTTGTAAATATATCTTAACACTACTTGAGCCCTGCTCTCTGGGTGTTGATATCAGTAACAGTGAATGATCAAATGACTGATCACTGAAGCGTTTAAGAACTCTACAGAATCTCTGTTTGTGTTCCTCAGTGAAGTCATCAGGCTGGAGAACCAACAGGAACACATGAGGTCCAGGATCAGAGAGTCTCACACAGTCTGTCAGATGTTCTGTCAGTTTGTCTTCAGAGATGGTGGGATGCAGCAGATCTGGAGTGTTGATAAGAACTATGTCTTTCTCCTTTATTTGTCTCCTGACTTTCTCACATTGGTTTGCTTCTTTTCCAGTGTTGAACACAGTCTCTCTCATTATGACGTTCCCCACTGAACTCCTCTCAGACCATGAGTTCCCCAGCAGAACAACCCTCAACTCAGACACTGTGAAAAGAAAAATTTAAACAGACTAACTGGCTATTTTTTTAAAATCCAGTTTTCTTTATTTATTTTGGGATTTGATTACCTACTGTTTTTACAGATGTGACCAAAACAGATATTCTTATACAAATGGATAGAAGTTTTACTCACTGGAAGGTGGCATCCATTCAATACTCCAACAGCGCCTCAGGGGATGCAGATCATCTATGATTGAAACAAGTACATTTTGTCATAGGTGTGCACAGTCTTTCATGACATTTTACACCTAAATAAAGTAGAAGTCTACGGAGCCTGGGAGGTGACATGAACTAACACATTTTATAAAGCGTGCAAGTTATAACTTTAATAGCGGTAATTAAACAAACTAACTGGTGACAGTGTGAGATAATATGATGTATGTGGTATAAAACTCTATATAAACCTTATAAACATATAAAAAAACGGAGACGGACCGGACACGCATCTGGTGGAAGTTGGTCGTGAGTCATCTCCACTGTCAGGACCGGACATGATGTAGGCCTAGTTTGTTGTAGAAACGCTTGGAGACAACGGTAGATGACTATCTTTATCATCCAAAACAGCGGTAATAAGATTTAAGATTTACTTTTATTGATCCCCACAAGGGGAAATTTCAGTTTTTACACTCTGTAGTTCATGCAACACACACACAGGCTGAAATATACACACACATGCACAAACAGGATCCTATGGACATGCACTAATGGAGAGATGTCAGAGTGACGGAGCTGCCCACAGCAGGCGCTCCTGAGCTGGTGGTGGGGAGGGGGTTTGGTGCCTTGCTCAAGGGCACCTCTGCAGTGCTCAGGAAGTGATCTGGCACCTCTCCAGCTACCAGACCAACTTCCATATTTGGTCCACAACGGGACTTGAACCGGCGACCCTCCGGTTCCCAACCCAAGTCCCTACAGACTGAGCGCTAAGCGTCTGCTAAGTGAATTGTAACATTGTGAATAAACCCACACAACTATCAAACATTCACATTCAGCTGGAAGTCCACAGCTAAAATGTCTTTCTATTTAAAGGTAAGTCTGTGTGTGTGTGCCTACATGTGTGTGTATTATTTATTGTTAGTCACTGCCTTTTTTTGCTTGATTTGTTTACCTCCGTGCTCTGAGCTTATGATGGTGAAATGTTCCTGTTTAATTATAATTCTTCATGTTCTGACAATAAAGAATAATTAAACCATAATTAACCATCTGGTTTCTTCATCTTTCACTCAGGAACAAAAATCAGCTTTTAAATGAATTATTATTTATATATCGACTGATATGAAATTTTTCATCTACCTGCCACCTTGGCCGGTGAGTCAAAAAGTTAATTTCGGACCCTGCCTGCACACCCTCTTGGTCCCCCCGTTCTGCCTCCTCCATGCTCCTCACCACACCTCCTTTCCGCCTATCATCAATGGGATCTCGAGCATTTAGCCGTACGGCCCCCCGTCTCTGGAACTCTCTCTCTCACAAACCATCCATGACATTAACTATCTCCCCACCTTCAGATCACAGCTCACAGCTGCTGTTTTTGTGTTTTTGTTTTTAAGTAGTTGAGAGTGTTCGTGTTTTTTACTCTACTGCTGTGTCTGTAAGGTGACCTTGAGTGACATGAAAGGCACCCTTAAATAAAATGCATTATTATTATTATTATTATTATTATTATTATTATTATAGGTGAAAAAGTTTTGAACATGTTTTTAGATTTCTTTGTTTAAGGTCAAGATTTGGCCTGACGTGATAATCGCTTGTTTTTATTATTAAAGCTAAAAATGCCTCTCCTTTTTAAGGCAGAGCCTCTGTAGGGTGACAGTTGGCTTTAAAAAGAAGTGGAGACGAGAAGTGGGAGGATTTTATACTTTTACAGGGTTTGTCCTGGCTCAGTATTACCTTATTTGACAGAAATCTGTGCATTTCCTGTTATTTCTGACCATTTTATAAATAATATTATCATTATGCTTAAGTTACTGAAACCCCAATTCAATCTGGTTTTTTAATTGCAACAATGAAACATGGGAGGAGAGGGATTTTGAGGGAGAGGGGTGTAATGAGATTGGGAGAGGCGAGGTCACATCCTGCCAAAAGTACATTTATTTGAATTACTAAGGTATTATGTCAAATAATCACAGATTTAAGTCACAGATAATTTGGATCATTTGATCAGATCAGGAAATTGAGAAATAATAAAAATATATTTGCTGGCTCTAACGCAGCGCTGGTTGACAGTCTGTGTGGAGAAGTTCACAGACTACAGCTGGCTGACGTTACAGTCGTTAAGATATTGATTGTTGATAAAAGCAGACACGTTGGAATTGAACAGAGAAAAGTTGAACGTGCATTCCCGACTCGGTCCATACGGATAGCGGATCAACCGGGTTCCGTTTCACTACAAGTCAACAGGTGTGTGCGGTGGTTGGTGTTCCGGTGTGTGTGTGCGCGTTTGCAGCCATGTATGTTGGTGTGTCTCGTCTCGGCGTGCCCCCCCGATGACCCGTCTGCAGACAGCAGAGGAGCAGGGACAAGTAGCCGCAGCTATACGTCATACGCGGTTTAGTATAGTTTTAACATGACTGTTGGGATAAATATTTACCGCCATGAAGAGCATTGCTCTTTGAAATTAACTCCAAACGGAAAATCAACCCGAATTTAGCGCTTGTGGGTGTCAGCGGAGCGGACGGAACCAATCAAAAGAAACGAACAGTCAATCAGCTGGCTATCCAGCGCGAGCCACATGCGTAAACGGATGAGAGGGGAGATGACTGCTAGAAGTCAGAGACGTCGTATTTAAGTTTATGTTCTGCTTGTTCAACAGTCGTTTGATGTATTGATACTTTTAACATTCAGGGAGGATTTGATTTGCAATTTTCATCGTCTTTTTTTTCTTTTGGCGCTCTGGATTTTCCTTTGGCGCTGGGTAAAACCTCTTTGGGGGGCGCCAAAGAATTGTTTATGCAGGAAAAACCCTGTTTTATGCTTCTTACCCAAAATAACTTTGTATCAGTTTTTGTTTGTGTGTTTTCCCTCTTTAATAATTCACTTTGAGAACACACAGAGATGAGTTTGAACACATACTGGAGTTCATGTATTTTGAACACAGTTAGGTGGTCCAACGGCACAAGGTAAGAAAATAGCCCAATAACAGAAATAGAGCAAAATATTGAATGATGGAGGATTAAAAATATCAAATTAAAATGCACAAGGTAAGCTAAAACTATGATGACAAATAAAAGTTAAACTTTATTCAGAGATTTCAGACAATAGTGCCGTACAGTCTGAGAGTGAAATGATCACTTTATGAAGGAGTGCAGGAAAACTTCCTGTTGTGAAATATGTCAACAGAATGAAACATGAAAAATAGGCCTATTATAAATATTAGGATGTCAAACCATCGTGAAGAGAGTTACTTAAGAGAAAGAGAAACTTACAAATACTAACTATGCCTGTCTTACATATATGCAAACATTGCTTTCATTATTTATTGACATTAATCTCTTTTAGTTTTGGAATGCAGGTAGACATAGAAACTTATTTTGTCCTAAAATATGAAAGAAGGCTAATTGCACTTATATGCTGCACTGTGATATTTTAAGAGGGAATTTTGAATGTCATATGTTTTTCTGAGAAGAAAGCCTTTACTACAGACTCAATCACCATTATATTTCTCTGCATTTAATTCACTATTGGGCTGCACGATATATTGTTACAGCATCGTCATCGCAATGTGAAGAAAAAAATACATATCCATCTGGAGCCGAAAAATATATTTCAGCCTTTCAATTAAGTTTATGTAGCCTGTCTAAGCCCAGTCACATTACTATTATATCTAAGTGAGCATACATTTCTATATTTTACCACATTACATGCAACACCTCGCATAGTTAGAGCACCTTGCTCTGTCATCTAACCTGCTCAGGGTCGGGCAGAGTGAGAGGGAGCGGTGATGTGAGCGGAGAGGAGCAGGGACTTTGACAATCTGACAGTTTGATAACTATGTGCTAACGCAAGGGGAGAGTGGTTGGCCAAACAGCCAGGTGCACATTCATCCTTTATAAAGTTAAGGACATACACCAGACCCCTCTGTGTTTAGAATGATATATTGTATGTAGTGATGCATAAAATATATCTGCTCAAGAAAATAAAAAGTGTTAAGGCTGTTACTATTTCTTAAATCCAAGACTCACTGACCTGCTTAAATGTCTCAGTATCTCTTTTGGAGTCTTTAAACATGTAGACAGAGGATAAAACAGAGTCTGACTGGACTCACCTGCTGCTGCAGTCGCCATGATGTCATCAGAGACTAATTCAAATGGAAAGAACAGCTCTGTTTGAGAACCTAGAGAAAGGATTTAAAATATTTAAAAGGGTAACATGTACAGTAGCACATTACTCATTAGTAAAGAAATCAATGAGTGCAGACATCATTCATAGCAATTCCTGTAATATCACTGAATTCATATACTTGTAAAGTAGTTTAGCTCAAGTGATTAGGAAGGTGGTAGGAAGGCATTTCAGCAGACTTCATTGAAGTTAATAAAAACAAAAGTTCAAAGGAAAAAAGGTAAATTACCTCAAAACTAAATCAAACTAAGGCATAGGGCTGGACGATATGGACCAAAACTCATATCTTGATATTGTTTAGCTGAATGGCGATACTCGATATATATCAATATGTATTTTATTAACAATGAAAACACATGGAAAATAAACTATCTGTTTGTGAATTAAAAAATTAATATTATAAAATAAAAATGTTCCTTAAATACAATAAAAGAGAGAGAGAGGAGGAGCAGGGTTAAGAGGGACAGACAGTCAGTCATCATCAGTGAGGTGAGAAAAAGGTGACATAACTCAAGATAAACACTACAGTCGGTTTGCACCAATGATGTCAGTGATAACATCATCAATCTTATAAATACCCAGGAAGTGCTGAACCAGCCCCTTTAGCTGCAGGACCACATGGGGAACTGAAGAAAAGAATAAATAAAGGTAAGTATCCGATAAAGAGAATCAATCCATCAATCAATCAATTTTTATTTGTATAGCGTCAACTCATAACAAGTGTTATCTCGAGACACTTTACAAAAAGCAGGTAAAAGACCTTACTTATTGCTATGGAACAACAATTATATTGTGCAAATCCTGAAACTAAATAAAAATTGACTGAACTAAATCAAAGCTGTGTGTTTGCTTTTACTTACTTTGTACTTTGGTATGAACTGTAACATAATGCCTACACAAACAAACCCAGGACAGTAAGTGCTGCAATGTTACACAAGCAAAGGTCAATTATTGCAAAATGAACAACTTTAAAGAATTATGTGATTTGATATGAATGAAGATTTGAGTGACAAGTGGGAAAAAGTGAAGAGTCTCACAGTCTCTGCTTAGTTCTCGCTTAGTTCTGGGCATGAATTACATTAAGCTTATAGAAATAGCTGAATATTCACGCTGATTGTTATGAAGATTGCATATCCTTTCATGCATTTCTACTTGTTCTTTTATATACTCTTATATGCCTTAGTCTATCTGTCGCGCCTACTGTGCATTGCTGTTGGCCAGTCAGCTGTCCCTTAGTTCTGTAAAAGATTCAAGTTCTTTAGCTCTCCATCGTTTGGACAGTTAGAACATGTGAGTGTTCATAGAGTTTGTAGGTTTTCTTTTCATTTCATATAGGAGTGGACATTTGAAATGAAAGCTTATACTCATTAGCCAGGATAGTTCCGATTGTATGAGCAAATGCAAAGTACAGCGAATGATTACAGGCGAGAAGCAACAACTGTATGTAATGTGTGGCAATGGTGTACTGATATAAAATGTTAATTTCTCAGGTATTCAGAGGGACTAGTAAAGAGGCGCTCCTCAAGTGTACCTTTAATAAACATTAGCATGCAGGTGTGACTGTAACTTCAATAGTGCTGCCCAGTATCTATTCATCTTCTGTATTTATGTTCATATAAATACATGAAGGAAGTTATTTTTATGAGAACTGATATTTACAGTATTTTTTGCCATCGCGATGTTAGGTCAGTAAAGAATACAGTGTCTCATGTTCATATCAGTTATGTTGGTTATCTCTGTACATTGGAGTAAGGTGGCAGTGTTGTGTTTAATAACTCGCATATAATGGTTTTTTCATTATGTCCTTTATTTTTATGATTACGGAAAACCACACACAAATATTTTCCTGTCTGAATAATAAATGCAGCACAGAGTGTGAATCTGAAGATTAATCCATCTCAGGTGTATTTTTTACTCAGAATTGACAATAAAATTTATATAATCTTAGTAAAACGTTATCTGATAACATTTAAACTATACAGGTAACATTAGGCTACTTGTTCATTTTTGAGTATCTAGTTTTCTGGTAACTCACCCGATGAATTTCTTGCTGTGACACAAAAAATAATTTAAAGTGAAACGAGAGTGGAGTTGAGGGTGGAACATGAGCTCGTGATTATTTGTATAATGTAATTGGTTAAAAATGTGTCAGTCAGAGTAACTAAACTGGGACTCTGTTCTTATTGGCTGTGTCAGTTATGTCGACTACCGATTGGCTATGGAACACAAGTCCCACCCCTTCCTGGTAACTGGTTTTATTAAAGTGCAAGATCTGAGCACTTTATCTTAGTCTAACACACTGATGAACTGAATCTGTTTGTGAGGGGGAATCAAGATCAACTCTTCAGTTCCCTTAACTTGAAGAAAAGTACAACACTTATGGGATCTTATATAGTGGCTGAAAGCACACGTATAACTCCAGCAAGACATTTAGTTATAGTGATAACTCTGGACACCATGGGCCACCATTTATGCCACATGGGAATAATTCACATCACAGAGACTAAATATCTTCATCCACAGCCATGAAGTTACAAAGACTCAGAAGAGAAATAAACACTTTAAGAATACATTAAGAATAAAGGGTGTCATTGCCCAAAGAGACCACACGAGGGTATCAGCGCTCATCTTTGTCAAGTACTGATTTGTTTGTTGTCTCTGACATACTCCATCTGTTGTTTGTTTGTAAATGTATACATGGTCTGGGTGGACTCTGGAACCGAATTGCCCTCAGGGATAAATAACGTTTCTAAGTCTAAGACCTTTTGGCTGTAGTTCAATCCAATACTTTCTGACATCAACATTTCAATTCTATCCGAAAATAATCTGAAGTCATTAGATTGAAGATAAGTTTGTCAGATTCAGAGTCTTTATCAGTCACTGTGTTGTGTGAGTGAACAGAATGCTGTTCGACTAGTTTAGGTCAGATGCTTTGAACTTGATAACACCCCACAAGAGGAAACAAATTACATTTTCAGCACTGACAGAAACTATCTCACCTCATTTTTGATAACCTTAACAGCATAAATAATTACTGAAACCCTAACAGGGCGCCTCGTTTCAGACCTGATCACACACAATACTTTACATTATTCACATGCTTGTTGGATGTCTTGGAAGTCAAATCACTCATGTCGCAAAAAGAGCTGGAGAAAATCATCCACGCTTTTATTTCCTCCAGCCTTGAAGACTGTAATTCATTATACACCTAACTCAGTAAAAAAATAAATCAAACACATTCAAACAATCCAAAACGCAGCAGCCCGGCTTTTAACAAGAAAAAACAAATGTGCCCATATCACTCCAATCTTAACATCCCTTCACTGATTTTAAGATTATTTTAATTAATTTCAAACCACAACATGGGCTGGCTCCTACATATATTTTAGAGCTTTTAACCCCTTATGAACCAGGACGCAGTCTGAGATCCTCTGGCAGTTCTCCACTGGCTGTTCCAGGGTCCAGGCTGAAAACTAAAGCGGACATGGCTTTTGCTGTCATAGCCCCCCAGACAGTGGAACAGCCTGCCAGAGATCAGACTTGCAGAGTCTGTCCCTTGTTTTACTTCTGTACTTCAGACATTCTTTTTCATTTTAATATTTTATTCTATCAGTATGCTTTTATTGTCCGTTTGTTTTACTGCCTGTTTGCCTTTATATTTTGGAACATCATGCTGTTTAATGTCATCTCTGTCAACAGTACAAGCGATCTAACATTGCTTTTATGATTTGATAATATTTCAAAATCTAGTTTGGTCGAGTTTACTCACCTGGTAAATTTCTTGTTGTGAAAAAATCAGCAGTAAAAGTTCAAGTGAAGCAGCCACGGCACATCTGACTAAAACATAGTTTAATAAAGATTAACATGTTACAGCGTGTTTGTCGAGTTCAAGGACAACCTGGATTTGCCTGAGACTTTTTCTCACAATGAGGAATAACAGGTTGTATCAAATGTAAGAATTTAGCACTTCCTCATATTTTAAATCACAGATAAACCACCTTTGTTTGTAAGGGATCAAGAGACTCAAGATGAACTCTCCAGTTCCCCCTGCTGGCGGAAAAGTATAGTTCTCTAAACACGGGACTACAAGGAGGTTGGTTGAAATCATTAGAAGAAAGTTATTTTGAATGATAAATATTCATCTCCAAATATGTTTTTCATTTCAGTGATAGCTGAGGAAACACTGAAAACAGTCACTATGTATAATATTTTGAAGTAACTCATTAAAACACTTGTTTGGTTATTAATAAAAGCCTTTTGGTAGTTTATTGGAACTTATAGAATTAGTAAATTATTAACCTTTTTCTTTCTAAAAAAATATAATAAATCAAGTAAGTATGATGAATGATTTTAAATAACAGAGCAGTAAACAACAGGTCTCACTAGAAAAAGGATGAGGTTTAAAACATAGAGATTGGATGGAAACTGGGAGCATCTGGTGGAGAGATCAAGAACAGCAAGCAACCTTTAGAAGTGTAAATGTGACTGGTGAATAAAGTCAGAGATACTGACTGTGACAGAGGCAAACAAGGGAACTATCAACAAGTGCTACCCTGAAGATTTACTCTTTTTGTGATATTTAAGAGGTCTGTTTTGAGTTGTCATACTGTATACTTGTACTGTATATTACAGATATATAATGTACAGAGGTCAATGGGCACTTTGTAGGAAACCATAAAAAAAAATCCTGTAGTTGTTGCTCTAAACTAAGAGACTTTTTGGTGAACATTGAGTAACAAAGTGCAAATGAAGCTATGGATATAATAAATCAAAAGTGTATCTTAAAAACACAATTTTAACTGTTAAATAGAAAATAATAAATGACTTAAATAATTGCAGGAAAGTAAAGAATTGTTTAACCATTAGAGACGCTCATTTTAAATGTCCAAATATGTGATGTTTGGATTTGGTTAACTTCTGAAGGGTTGTCTTTTTTAATGCATGACTGTTAGTACAGTAGGAGTGGGTGTTACGATGCACTGTAACTTCATTGTGTGAGAGATGACAATAGACTTACCTGACAGTCTACCTACGTAGGCAAAGAAAAATATTGATCTACTTACCCATTAGTAGCCCAGAGTCTAACCCTGTTAGAGATCAAGAGATGGTCTTCAAATCTTGGGCATTCCAAGTCTTCCAGAGCAATAGCATGATTTACCTGCATGTGGTTTGTCTATGACGACGAGGTGATGTTGCTTCTACTGTGGTCAAATATAGTAAATATGTAGACCTTGTCAGAAAGTTACGAAGCCAGGTTTAACCTACGATCAAAAGAATATGAAGAATAAGTGATAAGAGGAATGGGAAAAACGTAAATATGAGTATGAAAGTATGAATTACATAAACACTGAGGTGAGAAGAAATATTCAACTGTAGCTCCTTTAACAGAAATGAAAAAAAATATCTGGAGAAAAAGCCAGTTTAAATAGACAGTGCGCCCTCTTGTGGCAGCGCAGGCACTTTACGTGATCATACAACTTCAAGATTTGGTGAAGCAACAGGTCAATCACTTACTGAAGTCTGTTGTTTTTTAAATACACAATATGAATCAAATGTTGTCTGTGAAGTCATAATTTATCATATTTAACTCATCTGATGAATAGTTTACATGATTTTGTTTTTCATTATAAACGGTGGTATTATAAAGGAGAGATAACCTGGTGTCTGAGATGTAAACAAAAAAAATGGCAGACAGCAAAGGGCTCTTTATAACAAAACTATGCAGAGAAAAACAGATTTAAGAAAGCATTGATATTATCTACAGACTCAATATGTCAGCTAACATTGAGCAAAGCGTATGGTACTCTGATATATAATGCTTTTAGTACCAAATAATAAAAAAGGACATACAAAAGATAATTGTTAGACATTAAATGTTTGTTATCAAATTCACGATACATCACAATAATGTTTGTTATCAGATAAGGTTTAGTAGAGAATACATTTGCCTAGTTTCTCTAGTCCTGAAGGTTAAACTGAAGTTAATTAAATAAAGTTATACAAGTTTGGAGGTATAAAACCACCTCAAAATAAAAAGAGAGCTGCTATACCAACCACCAGGAAAGTAGTACTAAATAAATTAATAAATAAAACAACTTACCAAACAGCACACACATTTTTCATCTTTCTTCCTCGGCCGTCTCTTTCTGCAAAAGTTATTCCTCCATGTAGTCTGGTTCATAAAGGTTTCCTTTAGTCTCCAACGTTATCGACACTTTGATGATCCTTCATGATTTGAGTTTCCTTCATTAATTGTCTTTTCTTAAAGCTGCCTAAGATGTCAGGTCGTTTACCTTAAAGTCTCTGTAGATGTGTTTCATGGTCTTCTTGTAGGACCCCTACCTGTTATATGAATCACTCATGAAACTGCTTTCCCCTTACAGTAGAGAACAGGTTTAGTGCTTATGGGGGTTGCCTCCGTTTACCGCAATTAGCATGTTTACACAGCGGTAATTCATTTTTGCGGTTATAGCGACAGCCCTCGTAACAACATATTTTTAATAGTAATTTTTACAAATTTTTAACTTTACTTCTTTGAAGGTTATTGTAAAGTTGAAGGCTTTCTGATTATATTCATTCTACAATTCCCATAAATTGTCAACCTACCTCCATCTGTTTTTAGCCGGTCAGCGGCGCCATCTTGTGGAGCCCCTACAGAGTTGACTCAGTCAACCCAGAATTTGAATCCAGTCTCCCGTTAACTGTCGATCTATCACAAATCTATTCACATTTACTTTTTGTAAAAGACTCAGTGATCATATCGATTGTGTTAAATATGATTAAGTCAAGCAGTATCTCACACGAGACATTCTGCTGCAGCTCGGATTTAAAACTCATCATGCCATCAATACAGACATGCTTCCAGAAGAAATTCTCCAGGATAACTCAGTCAGCCAAGACAACTCTGCACACAAAAATAACAAGGTAACCAGGAGGGGAAAGAGAAAGGGAGGAATCAGAGCCAGGCTTAAACGGGAGACATGTAAACAACGGACGCTTCCATCTATCATCCTGGCTAACGTACGCTCCCTCCGGCTTCAGCTTCAATCAGCATCTCATTGGTGTAGCAGCTGCCTCCATTAGTTCTCACCATTTCTTCAATCTTAGTTATCAGCTCACTGACTTGAGTTTTGTCTGTGCAATCGCGGTTATCAAACACATGGTATCTTCCTCCACAGTCAGCAATAAGTTTCTTAAAGGAATCATCACATCTCTTTTCAATGTATTCTTCAGTGGACATGTTCTTACGCTTTAATGAATCTCCTCCAGTTAGAAGAACGATGGTGAACTTGTCAGCATTCCTCCCAAAGCCTTCCTTGATGAGTTTTAATGTCTCCTTCTCCTCTGGTGTAAATCTGCAGATATTTAACACCAACAGGAAGACATGTGGTCCTGGAGCCAGAAGACTGATGCATTTAATCATCTCTTCATAAACCTCTTCATTAGACATGCTATTGTCAAACAAACCAGGAGTGTCGACCACAGTGACAGGACGTCCATCCACCTCGCAGTGTTCTTTCTGACAATGCTTGGTGACAGACTTTTGGCCTAGTTTAGACATAAATGTCTTTTTTCCCAGAATGGTGTTTCCTGAAGAGCTCTTCCCACAGCCAGTCTTCCCTATCAGCACAATCCTGAGACCTTCTTGACTCAGCTTCTCATCATCACCACCTGGGAAATAAAAGGGTCTGGAGTTAATATGCTCACAAATTACACAGCATTAAGCCTTTAAGCATATTGTCAAAAATACAACAGCTTGTTCTTAACAAATCATTTGATTTGATAAAATTAATGGATGTACTTTATTAAACGAAAGCAACTCTTTCTTGTGCCTATGGCCAAATCCCAGCCACACTGACATTTAATACAACAGCACTCCCTCTCATGTGATATTGCTTATACAAGTAACTACTCACGTCTGGTTATCCTTGTTGTTTCTGCCTGTAGTGTGTCGACCCTTTCTTTTAGGGCGTGTCTCAATGTTTCTGTTGTGTAGCTGAGTAGTTTGTTTTTAATCCCAGGTCTATGTTTCTCTAGATTGTCAAACAGCTCTTGAATCTGCTGCTGATCACGGATGTTGAGAACAAAATTTCCTCTGCATCTCTGAATGAGATCCTGGATGTCTTTGTTTTTCTGTACAAAGTTGACAACTGCTGAAGCTGATGGATCTGACTCGACAGTGAACAGAACCATGGTGAAGTCATTGACTGCAGAGCTGAATGTGTTTAGGAAGGTCTTAAACTCTTCCTTGTCTTCATCAGCAAGTGGACACACAGGTAGGACCAGGATGAAGGCATGGACACCCTCAGGATCACAGAGGGTGATGCATCTGAACGATTCCTCAATCACTTCTTCCAGAGGTTTTCCATACAAGGCAGGAAGCTCCACCAGGGAAACCCGACGTCCACACACCTCACCCTGATGTTTAACACACACTGATGAGCTGGAGACTGAATGAAGATCTGTCTGACCTAAAATGGCCTCAGCTGCTGAAGTCTTCCTCTCTCCTCTCCTCCCAAACAGAACCAGGTTTAAAGCTGACTTGTTATGTTCAGACTTTGGTCTTATGGACTCTTCAGTGAAGGTGAGGAAGGCTCCTTTGTTTTCATGCACAATGTTTTCTATCTTCTCCATCATTAACAAATGGTTGTTTTCAGCTATGCTGTAGTGTCTCTCTCCACAGTCTTTAAGAAGACGGCTGAAAGAGATTCCTGCTCCTTCCACCTCATGTGTGCTGATGAGCATCGAGTAATTCAAAGTATCTTGACCAAACAAACTCAGGATGAACTTCAGAGTTTGTCTGTTCTCTTCAGTGAAATCAGAAGGTTTCACTAATAGAAGCAGGACATTTGGTCCTGGAGGACAGCACTCTGCACAGCTTCTCATTTCTTGTCTCACTGTTTCTATGGACAGATTGAAAATGTCTGGAGTTTTCACAACTGTTAACTGTTTCCCTTTCCACTCTCCATTGGCAACCTCACACTTATTGTTTGTAAAGAATTTCAGGTTATAAAACTGCCTTCTCCCAATAATGAAGATTCCCAGTGTTGTTTTTTTGTCAGCACTTTTGCCAAACAACACAACACAGAGATTTGGCGCTGGAACAAAAAGAAATATGATTAAATATATTACCTTGCAATATTACATTCAGAATCTTTTCATCATATTCAGTGACTAATGCAGACATTTAATGCATTTTTGTACATTATGATTGATATATTTTGAATTTCATTTGTTTGCTTAAATGCATTAAAGGCAGAATGTGCAACATTTGACACATAAATAAATAAAGCAGAAAACAAATATATTCTCTGTAAATGTCTCTTTGAGTCATGACTGTCTATGAGTGAGAAGCTCAAATCCTGCTGGCTGTGTTGTTGTTGGAGCCGTGTTTACATGGACGGGATGGCATTGTGTATAAAGCTGTTTAAGTTAAGGACTAGAGGAAAGAAGAATAGCCTACTCACTGCTTATTCGGATGTCAATTAAGAGTCTTTAGATCACGGTCATTGGTGCAATGTGAAGCTATGAGCTAACCAAAGTGTGCTAACATTAGCCTGCTAACACAAAGATGCAGGGCACAGGCAATTGCAGCTTGAGCAGGGACAATGGTGCTTATTTATGGTGCCTTTTTATTGATAACTCCCATCTCCAACCCCTCCTCGAGTGGAGGGGGGTTGGAGATGTGTCTGGCTGGAGGTGTTGGCAAACATCAGTTTGTTTTGGATTAATGCTGGTGCTCACAGGTGACATCTACTGGATCAAAAAGTTGCACATTCTTCCTTTAAGCAGTGAGTAAATAAAGATTTACCAACAGGATCACTAAGGGCAAAGTCTGAGTTTCAATTCTGTCCATTTTATAAAAAAATACAAACTTGAAGGACTTACCTGGGCTTGAAGTGCTGATATCCATCCTTGTTGTCAACCCTGTACAAAAACACAAATCCCTCATTGGTTTTATCTACAATAAACAAACATTTTGATATCGTAGCTATTGCCTAAATATCCGTCACATGTCAGAATACTTACCAGCATTTGTTTGGTCCTTGAAAGGATTCAGGCTCAGATGCTCTCTGTTTTTTTTTTCAAAAATTTGATCCAAACGTGTTTCCAGCTCTTGATGTTTAAGGTTCTCCTGCATCAAGTATCTGTTTCCACACAGTGTAATTATTTCTTGTAAGTGTGGATTGATCACATGATTGTAGCCTAAACTCTTCTCACTGGGTGTTGAGATCAGAACCAGTGAATGATCAAATGACTGACCACCAAAGTGTTGAAGGACTCTGCAGAGCCTCTGTTTGTGTTGCTCAGTGAAGTCTTCAGGCTGTAGAACCAGCAGGAATACATGAGGTCCAGGTGCAGAGAGTCTAGCACATTTTTCCAAATGTCTTTTCAGTTTATCATCCAAGATTTTGGAAAGCAGCAGATCAGGAGTGTTGATGACGGTTATTATTTTGTTCTCCCTCCACCGTCCTCTGACTGACTGAAAGTGTGGATCTTTGTCTGCCTCGAACACTTTCCCGCCCATCATTAAGTTTCCCACTAAATTCCGTTGAGACCAGCTGTTCCCCAGAAGGACAACCCTCATCTCAAAATCTGAAATGAAGATATGGAATTAAAACAGAAAATAATTACACGGGAAAAAAAAAAGAGTTAAAAAATAAGAATCAAATTGAGAGGATGGGATTTCCACAGGTGTTTAAGAATTAAAGCTTTCTGGCATCTCCTCATGCAAAGAAATTACAATAGCTTGCATTCAAATGGTAAATGGACTTACCGTATTTTCCGCACTATAAGGCGCACCGGATTATAAGGCGCACCTTCAATGAATGGTCTATTTTAGAACTGTTTTCATATATAGGGCGCATCGGATTATAAGGCGCATAGAATAGAAGATACTGCAGTCAAACGTTTGACTGGGGTTGCGTTATGCATCCACTGTATGGAGCTGTGCTAAAGGGAATGTCAACAAAACAGTCAGATAAAGTCAAACTTTATTAAGCGTTCTGACAACTCCGTTCACTCCCATGGTAACGATGTTCAAACGTTGATGTGCATATTCACAATATCTCCCAGCCTTGTTCAGTTGTAAACACGTAAAAGAAACACAGTCTGATACCGCTAATTCAAACGTTAGTGCATAACTCAACATTGTTCAGTTACGTATAACACGTAAAGCTCACTTTTTCAGTTCATTCCCCGTCCACGAATCCCTCGAATTCTTCTTCTTCAGTGTCCGAATTGAACAGTTGGGCGAGTACGGCATCCAACATGCCCGGCTCCCTCTCGTCATTATCCGAGTCAGTGTCGCTGAGCGCCGTGTACAACCAGTATGGATTAACCAATTGATCCATATATAAGGCGCTCCGGATTATAAGGCGCACTGTCGTTTTTTGAGAAAATTAAAGGCTTTTAAGTGCGCCTTATAGTGCGGAAAATACGGTAACTTGTATAACCATTTTTTAGTCTTCTGACTACTCAAAACAGTTTTACACAGTATGTCACACCTACACATTCACACACTGATGTAGTTAAACCATCAGCAGTAACTAATTCATTCATACACATTCATACACAAAGCAGCGGTAGCGATTTTAGTGTCTTGTCCAAGGACACATGGGACATGTAGCTGCAGGAGCTGGGGATCTAACCACCCACCGGTAGGAGACGATGACTCTACCAACTGAGCCACAGCCGTCCCCCAATTTAATTTAAGAAGAATTAACATTTTTTCTGCCTTTTAATATTTAATAATGTTTAGTCTCCATCTTGGCTTTTGATTTTTAAGTGTTTAAATATTGAACAGTAATCACAATCATCTACTTAAACTTAGAAATACATAAATATTTAAAGTAAATAAATTCAAGTTTATATATTTTAGTGATGTCCATCAGATGTGAGCTATATTTTTACTTCAATGGCTCCTCCTGGCAATCAGCCAATCACTAACTGGAAGACATCAATTATTAAATGTCAAGACTTCCTGGAACTATTATTAGACAGCTGAGAGGAACGAGCCATCCCAAGCAGTTAAGCTTCAACATTATTTCTGTTTATGTCACATTAAATGAAACTCAAATTTAAACCTTAAAAACACATTTTCCTTTTTCCTCATTCGTGCAAAGTCGGACTGAACTCACCTGATTCTGCCATTGCCATGATGCGTGTGTTATAATCATCACAGGAAACTTCACTTGAGACAGAAAATCTATAAAAAAAAGGCAGAACAATCAAAACAAAATTATCTGCAATAAAGAGAGAACGTTTCTTATCAGTTCAGTTACTAAACCTGTGACAATGTGTGTCTCTGCGTGGAGCTGGGTGTGGATCAAGTTGACTAACTTGTTCTTTTAACTTCTGATCATAGACCTGTTATATATATCATGTAGTTAAAAGTGAACATGACACAAAAATAGTTAATATAAATGAATGAAGCTTAGAGAGGAGCTGACACCATTGTTACATTAATAAGAGTTACATAACTTCCGTTTCTACTTCTGTTTAATCATCGAAATCTGAACTGTTGGCTTCACTTTATGTTGATAAAACTGTTTAAGTCCTAATAATAATAACTTTATTTATATAGAACTTTTAACATCGTATATCTTATCTTAAAATGTATAGTTGTAACAGGACTTGTCTTTTGGAGGCGGCTGCCATGATGATCCGCAATGACAGAGTGTGTATCGTTGCCGTAGAAACACCAGATGTTACATCAAAGACCGCTGCATAAAGAAGCGTGAGCTGCTACAGAAAGCTGCCGTACTGTTGCTGCATGTGCTGCTGTGATAAAATCGTCATGTAAATTATACTCGGATACATTATTTTGAAATTGGTCTGGTAGCTGAAGAGGTTCCAGTTCAATTCCTGAGCACTGCTGAGGTGCCCTTGAGCAAGACACCGAACCCCAAAACCTCTCTGCAGCGCTCGCTGTGGGCAGCCCCCTCACTCTGAGACCTCTCCGTTAATGCATGTCCATTGGATCCTGTTTGTGCATGTGTGTGTATTCCGGCATATGTTTGTGTAGCGTGTTCATTAAACAGAGTGTAAAACTGAATTCCCCTCACAGGATTAATAAAGGATAAATTATTATTATTATTATTAGCTCGTCAGTAAACATATTCTCTTTCTTAGGTTGGTTTCACTCGTTCAATTTCACCACGGAGCTTTCTGACCGGGGACTCCCATGTTTCCCCGTCAACCTCGACGTTCTCTTTTGTTATTGTTGTATTGATTGAGAGCTCCTGATGGCAGAATATACAAACTGTGCCTTTAAGTCAAGCAGTGGAAGTTGAGTGTGGATGTTTAAATTACAAAAGGCCCATTTTATTATGTGAACTAAATATATCTTACATGTCACTGTTTATAAAAGAAGCCATTTAACCTCTGCTGGACGGGCCACTTCTTCATGCACCACTACACCACTGGTTGGTCATTTCCACCAGATCCACTTAATAAGAGTTTGGTTGAAATTGTCTTTAGGTCCTGACAGAAATGAATAACTCAGGCGCTCCGAAATAAAGAACAAAGAAAATCCATCATCTGTAGCACTTGTAAGCCTGTAAAACCGGCCATTGGCCAGTGTGAGTAGTAAAATATTCAGTTTTTTTTAACATGTATTATGATAAAAGTATTTACATACCGCTGAATGAGACGACACAATGCGGCGCTCATGCAGGTAAGTGAGGGGCGTGGCTTTTGAGGGAGCACGGAGGGAATGCTACTTTCAAAATAATGCTATTTTTGGAAATTACCAACCCTGCCTTGAAGGCTATAAACCAAAACAGTTAAAGACAAATAAAAACTAAAAGTCAACAAGCTAATGGCGATGACATACGGTAAAAAAGACGACATCACATCACAGGTAATAAAAACAGAAATTAAGATTAAAAGGAGCCAAATCAAAGAAAGCTGTTAAAAATAAAAACACAGCAGAGGATAGGAGAGTCAAACATTAAAGGATTAGGAATGGATAGATTATTAAAAGTCTTTAAAAGGAGAAATCACAGTTTTAAGAAGTGATTTAAAAGATAGCTTCCTTCATCTCCTGTTGAGATTATTTCAACAGATTCTCTCAGAAATGATTAGTTGAACAAATGTGCTGACTTAACCACTTAACATCCTGTTAGATTATATTTCTGTGTGTCTGTATACTGTTTGAACAGAAATCTGTTCCCAGATCGGTTTCTGTTAAAGCTGTAAATCTGTTCTGAGGAGCAAACTCTAAACTAAATAATCTTTAATAACTTACCTCTGTCAGTCTCAAAGAGTGAAAGTACAAGTTCTATGTAGTTTTTACAAATGCATTAATCTGATTTATTTCTGTAGTTTTGTACTCACCTGCTGAGAGTTCTGCTGCGACATCACACCGAGATGAGAAAGGACAATTAAAAACAGGAGCAGAATCTGAAATATTAATAATGATCACGTGATTATGGGTGAGGCTTCATATTTAAAGAATGAATAACTGTTTCAATATGTTAATGAGACAGAGAGAATATTTCAGGCACTTTGTTTTTGAATGTAATTTAAAGAGACTCTGTCTTTTTGCCTTTATTAGATCAGGCAGCTGATCAGAGACAGGACATGCTGGGAGGAGAGAGTGGGGGATGATATGCAACAAAGGGCCGAGGTCGGGTTCGAGCACCCTGGCCGCTGTGGCGAGGACTACAGAAAAAAACTTTTTCAAGGTTTTTATTGACATTTTTTGACCTGAGCTCTTAATTTTTTTTTATTGCCGTATATTAATGAAGACCTTAAACATGTTTTTGGTCACTTTTATTTCTTAGGTGTTAAGTCTAACTCCTTTAGAAACAGAACCTTTGTGCACACTTGATACTGAAACTTCTGAGCTGGGTGTGTATTAGGAAAAAACACCTGAGGTCAAATGCTTTCATCGATTCATTTCCTCATATCTGAAATGATTCCTGTAAGTATCTTAATTAAATACTTTCAAAGAAGCCAGTCATATTTGTATAACAGGTAGTGTTGAAGTCAAGACCACACTAACCGAGACCAGAGTGCTCTGAGACCGAGACAAGACCAAGGCAGGGCGAGACAGCAGACCAAGACCATAAATATCAATGAAAAATCATCACTCATTGTCACTCATTTAGTCCCTAACTACGGGAAGGTTGTGGTCGTAACCAGGGGACAAAAATCAAACTATGAATTAATTAAAGTTATTTGTTCTTTTGCTAGTGGCGATTTCCTTCTAAACTCAGTGATGACTTGGAAAAATGTCCAATCAGTGGAGGTCTTGACCGGTCTTGATTCAGAATCCGGAGTCCGCCCGGTCTGAGACCAGGGCAAGACCGAGTAAAAATGGCTTTAATTCAAAGATGAGACCTTCAAAAAGTGGTCTTGAGACCAAGACTGATTTCAAGTACTACAACACTAATGACAGCATGTTTGTTAAGTTTTCTAGATAAATGAAGTTCATTATCAAATTAAGGACAACAGCGTTTAAATATTATTCAGACTCATTATTTGGAGACGAACATTCAACATCCAGTTGTATTTGTAGTTGTAATAAAGAGTGAACTGTTCCCTTAATTTAGCCTACAGCAGTATACTGTAGGGGTCAGATGGAGGGGGCTGGTGAGAGTGGGGAGCAGAACAGTTTTTTGTCTGCAAAAGGAAAGCTTAAGCTAAATGTACACTACAAGATAATTAGGCTGTTTTTTGGCCCGATTCCCCACTTCCAGCCAAAGTCAGCGAAGATCTGCATATCTTGCCAGATTCTCCTGTGGTGTGAGGTGTGTTAAGAGTGATTCTAACCTCCCTGATCTTCTCGGGAGACGATCATGCACGCCCCGATTTCAAATCGTAAATATTAAACAAGTTCAATATTTACAATCAGAAATCCTGTTGTGTGGGGAGATCGCCACGGGCGGCCGAGCACGGACTCTGTGGATTTTCATGTGGAACGGAACAACAGCCAATCTGAAAGTTAGATGGATGTCAAAAATTTGTGGCAACAACAAGAGTGTTTATTCAAAGTGTTTGTAAAACAAACCACAATCTAGCTGACAAAATGTTCGCCGTAATGGATGTACCGGTCATGTTTGTTTACTCTTAAAGAGGACATATTCTCCCCCTTCTCCATCTTTTCAAACAGTCCCCCTGTGGTCTAAATGAAACATCTGTGCTGGGCTTTGGTCAAAAAATAACATGAATCAAGCACCAGAGGAGGTTTGTGACCCTGTATAAACCAGCTCTCTCAGAACGCTCCATTTTGGTGTGTGTGTCTCTTTAAATGCAATGAGCCCCCCCTGAGTTTTCCCGGTAGACATCACTCTTACTTCACTAGCGAGAATAAAAATGGCGAACCAAAGCTAGGGTCCATGGGTGGAGATACCAAGGCGGAGATACCAGGGGAGGGGAGGGTAATTTTTTTTTTTTTTACCAGAATCCCACTGTGACATCACAAGGAGAGCAAATTTGAAACGGAGCATTTTTCTCTGCATTGTAAGACTTATGCGAACCACAAACAAAGGACTGGATGTGTTTAATTCACATTTTGTGGGTCAGTAGACACTCAGGTTACCCAAATATAAGTTCAGAAACACTGTAAACGGATTTTTCATAATATGTCCCCTTTAAAAAAAAGGGGAAACCTACCAGTACCCAAATGATAAAAAAAAGTGATTTATTGCTGTCAAAATCAATATTTCAGTGTAACCTTAATTACAGGGGGTGTCTGGCTGACTCAATTTTCTGATATTTTTGAGTGAGGACACCTATTTTAACAGTTTTATTTACAGACCTTTGTCAGAGTGTGAGTGTGTGCGTGAGAGAGAGAGAGAGAGAGAGAGACATCACTGAGTGAGGCAGAGGAATAGGTAACTTCCCAAAGCTAATGGCTCTGCTCAGGTTAAAAATCAAGGCATCACTCAATCACATCGAAGTGTGGGTAAGAAAAAAGCTAAACATTAAAAAGTCTCGATTTTTACAATCGAGACTTAAAATCGCAACTTGTGTCGCAATTTTCGTTTGCTGCCGCGATTTAATTGCAAAAAAACATCTAAAAACATTCAAACTTTCTTGAAAAGTTGCCACAAAATTAGACATTTTAGGCCGCAACAATCCCCCAAAAAGTCTGCGTAATCCTGGATAGAGTGAGTAGGTGTCAGAGTTAAATATTGCTCCTTCTTATGCTGCCTTTTCAGTAAGAATATATACCATACACCAGGAATGTGTGTAAGTGGAAAATGTTACGGTTTGTATCCAGACCCAAAAGCAGACACGGCAGCAAAGTTGAAGGATTTGAGGTTTTATTGCAGGGTTTGGGAAAGGTGGATGGCTGACTGGCTGGCTGGTAATGACGGCGTAGAGGAGACTATGGAGTAGCTGGTTCTGTAGGCAGGTGGGTGAGTGGTTGAGTTGTCTGTGAGGAGAGCAGACTGGAGGAGATGACACCGGTGAGAATCTGGACAACAGGAGAGAAGAAATCAGTTAGGATCCACTAGTAAAACACTAGGAACAAAACTCTAACAAACGTTAGGAGCAGCCGATAGTATCTACCACTTCAGTAGACTCAATAATCTGGCAATGAGTCAAGTTGAGCCCAGGGCTTTTAACTTGAG
Source organism: Labrus bergylta (assembly GCF_963930695.1). Taxonomy (NCBI): domain Eukaryota; kingdom Metazoa; phylum Chordata; class Actinopteri; order Labriformes; family Labridae; genus Labrus; species Labrus bergylta. Next base: position 27,996,111 of record NC_089196.1, on the reverse strand, counting down.
GCAGATGAGCAGATGAGCTGCAGGTGTGAGTAGTCACCCGGTGTTGATTGCAGCCACACCCTCCAGAGACACACACAGACAGACAGAGGGGGAGGGGACACAAAGGATACACAGAAACAGGATCACAGCCAGAGCCGTAACAGAAAAGTTATTTAGCTTAAAATAAAGAAATAGTTTCGAAATTAAAAAAAGTTATTTTTCTGCTTGTTAAATTTTTTTTTTTCTTTGCCACTGATACTTTGCTAAATGTTGATTAGTGCTGGATTAATGTTGGATCTTTGCAGATAATATAACAAAGATCACAGTCCAGGAGTGCTGTTTTAGGGAAAAAAAACTCACTTTCTCCCAGAGACATCATTTTCTCAAGATGCCAAAGTTGGTTCTGAGATTGGAGTACAGGGAGGCAGACACCCTCTTTACTTTCAGGGTAGGCTAATGCTAACCCTGGACCTGCCCTACTTCACTTATTGATCCACATTTCGAACACCCTCCCAGACTTTACTTATGCATAATCTGTTTACTCTGTTATCTTTTTATTATACCCAAAGCCAGATAAGCTTCAGCTTTAGCATGTCTCCTCTTCATACAACTTGACACATTATGTATCATTTAAATATGCAGTTAAATTAATAGCTTTACTATAAATACAGTAAATCAACAATCCCTTAAAACAGTTGTTCTCAACTGGTGGGTCGGGACCCAAATGGGTTGCGGAGCCATTTTCAGTGGGTCGCGATTGTGTGCCTTGGAAAAAAATAGTGTCAAGAAGTCTGTGAAGCCGTTTTTAAAAATGCTTGTTTTGAGCCATCTCTTTGCTCTTACACTTGTTTGTAGCGTCTGAGCACCAAATGGCTCACTTTTTCATTGAATAAATCTGATGGGTCCTGAGTCTGGACCAGTTGGGAACCACTACTTTAAACAGTGTGACCTTTATCTCTATATTACCTATAGCTTGTTTAACTAAGTGGTTGGTGGGTAATGTTTTCACGCTAAACTTTGACGTACTGTATGACCAAATATGAAAAAAACAACAACATTGCAGAACAAACACTTAACGGACACAGAAACCTGAAAACAATCATGGCCGTGTACTGTTAGCTGCACTTCACACTTCAACGCTAAAGTCCAGTTTGTTTGACCAGTGTGACCGCTCAGTATCGTGCTCAGGCACGGTACACTTCCTTGGCTTTGGCACACTTCGGAGAGGTGTGCTTCGGCACGGTACACTTCATGCACAAGCACAAGCACCCGTAAACAACCTTCAACAGCCTTCATTATGGAGAAATCCAGAGTTTCATGTCTGTATCTGACTAACATGACACAATATGAGCCACAAATTAGCTGTCATGTTCTCTGCGTTGTTCACCGATGTGCGGGCGTCCGCGCGGACTCGTGTGGTGGGGGGGGCAATCGTGCTTGGTTATAGCACGGTACAGATGACCAGTGTGACCGCGCCCCTAAGACTCTGTGAAGTCTCAGCAAAGTGCCCACTTCAGAGTTCAGAGAGACACTGCAAAGCCAGAAATTAAAGATGTGTCACATTAAAAAAACACTCTGTACCTAACATGCACATGCTTGTCTTTAAACCTCTGAAGGACTAAGGACCTTCTCATGCTGCTTTCAGTCAAACAAAAAAGGAGAGAGTCTGCATTCAGTTACTGAACAGCACAGAGGCAGGAAAACCTCCAGATGACATTAGACCACATTTTAGTCCACGTTCAACTCTTCTATTTGCAGCCTTCTACTGACTAAACCTTGAATAGTAATCATCTCGTCATCCCATCCCGTCTGCTTGTCGATCTTCTTAATATTTTCATTTTCCTTAAAAACAAAATCCAACTGTGTTAGATTTGTAAACTGCCTTTGAGAAAGAATACGCTGATGCAAAATATTCCTTCTCTCTCTCTCTCTCTCTCTCTCTCTCTCCTCTCTCTCTCTCTCTCTCTCTCTCTCTCTCTCTCTCTCTCTCTCTCTCTCTCTCTCTCTCACCTGATAGAGTTCCAGCGCTGTCGCCTCTGTTTATAAAAATAACTTGTTTTTGAAAACATTTGCATCAGCCTCTGGGCAACACCCTTCTATCATCCGCCCTATTAAATACTTTGAACCTCCCCTTTAATGTCCCTCGGAAGATGTTGTGGTTGCAATGTTACAATTATGGACAACTAGAAATTAATAAACACTTCCTAATGAACCCTGGGTATGCTTCTGGGTGAAATACAGACAGCAGTGGAAGGGCAATCTATCCCTCATTGAACAACTTAAAGAGGTCTGCAGCGAGTGGCTGAGAAAGATACTCTGATTTATCCATGAACAAAATGTGAAAGCATTTTTTTACATTACTTGGGAGTACTAAACAACCTTGATGCAATGTCTCCATTCCAGCTGACACTCACCTCAGCATTAGCAAAAAAGGTCATTTTAATTTACCAATATCAATCTGAAATGAATTCTCTCCATGCTGCCTAAATGTCGGCCTCTGGTGGACAGAGTTTTCACATCCACTAAATGTTCTGCGGGTTCTGCAGTCAGGTGTGCTTCAGTTATCCAGAAACTCTTGAAAACTGTGAAAATGCAAAGTTAATCAGGTGTAAAGGAGTTCTGTGGCAACTTGGTTTTATTTGCAAACAGCAGTGGTGGATAAAAATTGACTTCAAAACAAATGCTGATATATGTTTATACTTTATAGCCACAAACACAAGAAGAATCAACATAACACATTTAAAAACAGATAGTTCAAATCATCAGTGTCATTAATAATTTCAGACATTTGATTTTTAATCTCTATGTTATCGTTTTATTGAATTTCATGCAGTCTATTTAATGTCATCATCTGTACAGCTGACACTTCAATCAAAGCCTGCAGTAAATTTTGTCATGATTTAATCTGTTTTATTTTATAATTTCCTATCCTCGTGTTTCTTTCCCTGTGTGTTTTCCTTTTTTTTGACCTCCACAGGTTCCAGGGAATAGGGCTGTAGTACTATATACTAGTAGTATATTCTGGATTTTAAATCAAAACCGGTCGAGATTGTTTTAAAATAACAAATAACTTTTATATAAAATAACTCTTTCTGAAAAAACAGATAAATCATTCATAATTTGTTTTGTATCCCCCGGTTACAGCCGCAACCTTGTTACGGTCTAAATGAATGACACGCCCCCTGTACACCAGATGATGATTTTTCAGTGATAGTCATGGTCTTGGTCTTGTCTCGGTCTCGGGTATTTCTTGGCTTCGGTTAGTGTGGTCTTGACTACAACACTGAGTCCGCACTCCAGAAGTAGCTCCAAATAAATGAAATTTAATGGACTCTTGAAAAAATTCACGATAAAAGGTCAACAGGACCAATGCATGAATATTACAAAATGCAAAAGTGAAAACAAAAATTATTTTACATTGGTGTACGTCTCCAGCAGAAAAAAAACCCCTGCAGTCACAGGAGGATTACCAGAATGAGTGACTAACTATAAACATCATGAGATATCAACATAATAACATGGAAGCACAAAATCAATAGAGGCGGCTTTATAATATGGAAAAAGTGGTAGAGACCAATGAAAAAATTGAAATGAAAAGCACAGCAATCGTGCCTTTGTGAACACACATTTTCTGAAAAGTGGAACAGGAAAAAGACGGAGAAGATGGACTTTTCTCATAATTGGGGGGTTTGTAGACAGACAAGAGACACATGTTAGAGTTAGAGAAACATGATTTTACATAATATATGACATTTAATGCTTTTGAGGAATTAAGTTTACATCTTAAGCAAAAAGTCCTCATCTTTAAAAGTCTCTATACTGAAATAGTTCAAATTAAGAATGAATCTCAATTTTTGGAGACTTCTGGTAATGTTTTTTTAATTTGTTCATACGTCATAGTACCGTAGTTTTATGAAGATTTCCGTTTCAAGCCGCCATATTTACGCCCTGCAACGTTTCGGCTTTAATCTGAATTATGCAGAGGTGTAATGAGGGGATGAAGTGATGCCCCCTCTTGGAGACTGTTTCAGCAGGAAGTGCAGCACTGTGTGTGTGTGTGTGTGTGTGTGTGTGTGTGCGCGCATGTCTGACTGTGTGTATGTGGAACTTTCGCTGTGCCGCGCTTCTACAAGGCCGAAATTTTTTTGAATTCACCGACTGGGACACCAATATTACGTCGTTGTGGAATCAAGATGAATGAACAAAGACGTGATGACGGCTAAACCCAGTGAAGGCACTTTTGTGAAGTAAAGCAGTCTTAAAAGGGCTAGTATGAGTGAATAAAATGTGTTCCCTAATGTGAATAAGCAAGCCTCGATGGACTTATTTTAAATGTTCTCTGTTCAACATAATTAGGAGATGTTGCATCTTCTTTTGTTTTTCTTTTCACGATATTCTTTCTTCATGTCTCGTAGTTCTTGTCTGAGTTTCTCTACCTCTTCTTGATTCAGTTGTTTATCACTCTCCATTTCTTGTATTTTCTTTTTTAGCTGTTCCATTTCTTCAGCTTGTATTTTGCTGGCTTTCTGTTCCATTCTCATGAATTTCTCGACTTCCCTTTGAACGGCGTCCTTTGTCCATAGGAATATCTCAGCATTGTAGCAGCTGCCCCCATTTGCCTGCTTCATTGCCTCGATCTTGGTAAGCAGCTCTCCGACTTGTCCGCGGTTCTTGTCTTCTTTTGTGATTTTTGTCAGCATAGTTATTGAAGACCTGGTATCTCCCTCCACAGTCATGTACAAGTTGTTTGACGAAATCATCGCAATCCTCCATATAACTCTCTATTGACCGACCTTCCAGGGCTTCTCCTCTAGTAAAAAGAATAATGATGAAGTCTTGAGACTTTTTACCAAAAACACTCTTAATCAGTTCCACAGAGTCTTTCTCCTTTTGTGCCATGTTCCCAATCTGCATCACCAGCAAGAACACGTGAGGTCCAGGAGCCAACATGCTGATGCATTTAAGAAGCTCCTGTTGGATTTCATCATAAGACAGAGTTGTGTCGAACAAGCCTGGGGTGTTGACCACAACAACAGGCCGTCCATCAATCTCTCCTGTTGCTTTCTCACAAGACGTGTTCGCTGGCTTCGGGGCAACTCTAGGTGTGAAATGTGTGTTGCCTAAAATGGTGTTTGCTGTTGCACTCTTTCCACTGCCTGTTTTTCCAATCAGCACCATCCTGAGACATTCCCTGTTCTGACTTTCATCGTCACCGCCCATTGCAGTCTCCTGTTTCTCATCTTCATCCCACAGTTCAGCTGCTGCTTTTCTATCTTTGTTTGCCTTCCCTCGAGCCTCAGCAGATCCTTCTGATCTTTTCTTTTCCCCACCATCAGACAGCCCTGAGATCTGCAGCTTGTCCTTGATTTTTATAAAACAATATTGCCTTTCACAGCTCTGAATAAGCTCCTGGATGTCCTTATTTTCTTTCTGAAAGTTATCAATATCTGTAGTGGTCTGGTCTGACTCCACAGTGAACATAATCATGGTCTTCATAACTTTGAGTCGAGAGCTGAAGATGTTCTGGATGGTTTTGAACTCTTCCTTGTCTTCATTGGTGAGTGGACCCCCAGGTAGGACATGGATGAAGGCATTGACACCTTCAAGGTCACAGATGGAGATACACCTTGATGATTCCTCCATCACAGCCTCTGGAGGTTTTCCATACAAGGCAGGAAGCTTCACCAGGGAAACACTTCCAAACTCTGGTAAGATAGAGCTGGGATGAAGATCGGTCTGATGTAAAACGGCCTCAGCTGCAAAAGTCTTCATCGATTCACTCCTCCCACATAGAACCAGGTTCATGACCTGATTGTTGTATCCTGACGTGGACTTCAGTGATGAAATGATCATCTCACGAACTGAAATGAAAACACAGAATTAGAAAGACAAACCACAAAAAAACCAAACCTATGGTGAAATGTACAGTATTATGCAAAGTCAGTCAGAGAATGAAAGTGAAATAAGCAAATGTACTTTGCTTATGGTCTTCACAGACTATTTCTAATTTACCAAACCAAACATCTTAAGACGTTTTCACATCTGCACTCCGGATAATATCTAGATAATTACAGGTTACTCTGAAGCTAACATCTCAAAAGTACACTCAGTTTACTGCACATTGCACATACTGCACAAGTTCACTTTTTCTTTAAATTTTATTGTATTTTATTTACTACCTTTTGCACAATTTATTACTGTAAATATTATTTATCTAGTTTTACCTTATCTTATTTTACCTTATTTTGGTTATATTGCACCGCGGGACGGAGACAAACAAAATTTCGATTCCACTGTGTGTCTGGCATATTTTGAAATTGACAATAAAGTTGACTTTGACTTTGACTTTGAGGACTTCTCCGGAGATTCTCCCGACCTAGCCGTTCACATATGCTCCTCACAGCGGGGGACTCTCCCTGTCAGAGGGGAGGGGGATCGAGGGATTTTCTGAGGTAAGACGTGACGTAAATAAACAACGTGGAAGTAGCGGCCGAAGCAACAGAGTCCTCTACTCGACGTTATAATGAGACTATTTGCCTTTATATCAATACTATGTGTAATCCAATGGAATGACAACATCCACAAAAGAGTGGAGAACAACATACTGACGAACAGGAAACATAATGCAGATGTTTAATTACGTACACAGAGATCGTAGCGGTCGCGTGCAGACACTTTAGCCGGTCACTATATAAACGTCACTCGGGTCCTATTGGCTCAAATTGAAAATCTCCGGAGTGTATGCGGTCACGTTCAGACATCAGCTCACTCGGACTTTCTGTGGAAAAAAATACTAGGTCTGGTTGAAGACACTCCGGGTAAAGTCCACGCGAAAAATTCGGCTGTTTGCGTTCACACACAGCTTAAAAACCTCCGGGTAGCCAAATCTTCAGAGTTTTTCAGGAGATTTCTGCATGTGTGAAAAGGGTTTAAGTTTGTACTCACTGAAAGGTGGTAATCTCATGCTGTGTCTGGACTTCAGGAGAACAGTTGTGTCTTTAGCTGTAACAGAGAGAAGAAATCTTTAAAATTATTGAAGTCTTTCAAACTGAAATGTATATTCATTATAGTTCAATAGCAACTCCCTGTTACTGAGCAGCCTGGAGTGTGTCAATTCTCACGTCCTTAACTGTCAGCATACACCTGTGGATCAGTACCAACCAATCAATCAATCAATCAATCAATCAATCAATCAACCAACCAACCAATCAACCAACCAACCAATCAATCTTATTTGTATAGCACCAATTCATAACAAATGTGATCTCAAGACACTTTACAAAGGAGCAGGTTAAAGAGCTTACTCTTTGTTATGTCAGTACCTATCAGTTTTAACTATTAATACAAGAATACAGTCCTTTATTTTAAAATACAGGTTTCAAATGTATTCTATTAGATTCAAACAACTTTATTGATCCCTCTTGGGGCAATTGGTGGTCTATTAAGTTTATATTCATAAGTTAGTCGTGTCCACTCACCAGGCGAGATCTTCTTTGCTGCCTTTAGTGCGTCAATGAACTTCAGACTGCAGAGAAGGCACGAAATCAAGACCAACCTTTATTTTACTAAATGGGTGGCACACTGGTAAGAAACGATCCACGCATGCGCGCGCAACGACGGCCGGGAAACTGTTGTGTTTTTAATGTTTCTGTGAGTCCGTCACGTCTTGTGTCATAACATCTGATCGGGGCACTGCTGGTTTCACATATGGAGTATGGATATTCTGTATTATTTTATACAGACTGCTTACCTGCGAGGTCTGCAGGGCACTGTGCCAGGTGAGGACGGTGAGGACTCAATGCTCCAGGGACCAGCTGCTGCAGCTGAACTTTGCCGGTCCAGCTCAGCCGACTGATCCCACGCTGCAACTACCGGACTTTATTCTGAGAGATGAACATGGTGGTGTTAAGATGGACAAGAAGAGAAAGCGGGGCAAACGAGGAGGCGTCAGACTACACATGAGGAAACAGCGGCTCACTGGGATTCCTCTGCCCACGGTTATCATGGGGAACGTATCGTTACGCCCTTTTTTACCTGCCCCGCGAGCTCCCTCAACTTTTTAATACTATGGTGTATGGCTTTATTCACCTGAAGGTAGACGCTGCCTCTGCCTCAGGTACCGTCTTGTAATACAGAAACTGCAGTCGATCTCGCCTGATGCACTGAACTTCATACTGTTTGTTTTTAATCACGTCTCTCTCAAAAACTCACTCATGTCACCTGTCCAACTAGACAGACATCGGATCTTTGTTATGGGTCTGTTAAGGACAAATACAAATCCCTCCCACTTCCTCCTCTGGGCTCGGCGGATCATAACTGCCCACGCAGGACTGTTTTAAAGAGAGACAAAGTTAAGACTAAAGACATGAAGGTCTGGTCAGGAGAGGCAGTTATCTGCCTGCAAGAATGTTAGAACTGCATTGACTGGGACATTTTTACACAGTCCCGTGGAGATGATGTGGACCCCTTGGTGGATGTATACCTGCTCATATGTGACCTTCTGTAGGGACATGATCATCCCCTGTAAGCGTGTTAAAAATGTAGCCTTTCCCAACAATAAACCATGAGTTACCTCATCTGTAAAGTCCTGCTTAAGAAGGAAGAAATTTTGAAGAGGGATCATCATCTGATATACATTCAGCTACTAAGGAGCTGAAGATTGAACTTTAAAATCAAAGCTGAACTACAAGTCAGAACTGGAAATTTTGGCTCAGCCTGCATGGGCGACTATGAAAACCATAGCAGGTCTCCAAAATACAGAGAGTATCATTCATGTCATTTTAGATGCTTTTAACTCAGATACTGAATTGGCTAATGTTCTTAATTGCTTTGACTGTCGTTTTGATCCTCTTGACTTTAGCACCCTGAGTACCAGCCCCTCCCTTCAGGTAGATGATACAGGGTACCCTTACAGTAGGAACAAGAGCTTCAAATATTCCTTTGTCCCCTTGTCCATCAAAGCCCTCAACACTAAGCTGTAATGTGTATGTATGTATGTGTGTATGTGTGTAGATGTACCTGCACTGTTCATTACTTCTCTTAATTTTCACACATTTCTGGTTTTAGTAATTCACTCGTATGGAATTGAATGATTATTTAACTGACATGTTTTACTAACGAATGAATGTATTTTGATAATTTGCTACTGTATCAGAACACTGTGATGTCCAAGGTGAATTTCCCACTAGGACAATAAAGTTCATCTTATCTTTATCAATGAAATTCTGAGTCTTAAACTTAAGGACGATCAGCACTTTAACATTCACCTTAAGGACGTTGCCTTCCTTTCTGTAACAGTAAACAAAAAACATATCTGTGGACGTTTACTGAAATCATGTGCAAAACAGCCGAGTCCTGTATTTCACAGTATCTTTAATAAGTCCTTGCAAACACGTCCCCAATCTCTGGAAAGATGCTGTGGTTGTCCATGTCCCTAAATCCAGTTGCCCTAAAACCCTGAATGATTTCATGCCATTTGCTCTGACCTCAATTTTAATGAAAATTTTAGAGAAGCTGGTCAGGTCTGAGGTTCTGAGGCTAACTGAACATGTGCTGGATCCCATGCAGTTTGCATATCGGCCTCACAGAGATGTGGAGGACGCTACAGTCACTCTGCTTAACATGCTTTTCAGACATCTGGAAGGTAATGGGACTCATGCTTTCAATCCAGCCCCATATCTTAATCAGGAGGCGTTTGGAACAGTTTGACTTGAGAAAGAAATCTGGCATGCTGGATAATCGTCTTCCTAACCAATAGGACACAGAGAGTCAGAGTAAATGGGACTCTGTCTGAACTAAAGTGCACTTCTACTGGCTCTCCACAAGGGTGTGTGCTGTCACCCTTATATGTGTCAGAGAAGATTTCACATCAGATCTATTGTAAAATATGCCAATGAAATGTTACTGTATATGACTGAAAAACAGTCAGACTTATGTGGTAAGCATGACTAAACATAACTCAAATAAGTTTAGAAACTACAACTTTTATATTATCACACAAAGTTTGAATCAGGGATATCAACATTTGTGGCAGTTAAGCCGCTGCAAAATGGTCATATTTGAAACAATTTCTTTCTGCAGAGAAGCAGAGATACACATTAGAGGGTGGAGGTTGCATTGATTTGACAGAATTTGTAAAAGCCTTGCTTGCCTAATTTCCCAGGACAGTGTACAACCTGGTCAATGCAAACATTTTCTGCAAATGCAACACCAACTCTCTTGGGAGGCACTTTTGTAAAGTAATTTATTGTTAGATTGGCTAGAAGCAGAATAAAAGTAATTTCCATGTATGTATGGACTTTATGACTCAGTGGCCTTAAAAACACAGGTGTGTTCATGTTTGAGTGTAAAGAGCAGCAGACACCTACTGCTGTTATGTGCAAACTAACATTTTTAGAAATTTTAAACATTAATTTTATTTTCATTTCACTTAATAATTTGGTTTTATTTGAAATGTAACAACTTAAGTATCTATTTGCTGGTCTCTCTGTTCTGTTGGAGCAATTATTTCAGCACTCCTACATGAAACTTGCAGCTCACACATTTAAAATGTGGTTTCAAAACAGAATTGAAGAATATTCCCACAGCATGTAGGTACAGTTGTTTCCAATGTGACTGAGGACATTTCGACCAGCCTCACAGACTTTACTTATCCATAATCTGTTTACTCTGTTATCTTTTTCTGATACCCAAAGACAGAAAGTGCTAAGTTAATCAGGTGTAAATGAGTTCTGTGACAACTTGGTTTTATTTGCAAACAGCAGTGGTGGATAAAAATTGTCTTCAAAACAAATGCTGATATATGTTTATACTATACTATATAGCCACAAACACATGAAGAAGAATCAACATAACACATTTAAAAACAGATAGTTTAAATCAATCAATCAATCAATCAATCAATTTTTATTTGTATAGCGTCAACTCATAACAAGTGTTATCTCGAGACACTTTACAAAAAGCAGGTAAAAGACCTTACTCATTGTTATGTTACAAAGATCCGGCCTATCCATCATGAGCACTTAAACAAAGTAAATCATCAGTGTCATTAATAATTTCAGACATCTGATTTTTAATCTCTATGTTATCGTTTTATTGAATTTCATGCAGTCTATTTAATGTCATCATCTGTACAGCTGACACTTAAATCAAAGCCTGCAGTAAATTTTTGTCATGATTTAATCTGTTTTATTTTATAATTTCCTATCCTCGTGTTTCTTTCCCTGTGTGTTTTCCTTTTTTCGACCTCCACAGGTTCCAGGGAATAGTGTTGTAGTACTCGAAATCGGTCTTGGTCTCACACTAGATGGAAATCAAGACCGGTCAAGACCACCACTGAAAGGCTATTTCTCCACGTCATAACTGAGATTAGAAGGAAAACGCCTCTTTTTAAAATAACAAATAACTTCAATTCATGTGTAGTTTAATTTTCATCCCCCGGTTACGGCCGCAACCTTCCCGGTGTTACAGTCTAAGTGAGTGGCACGCCCCCTAAACACAAGATGATGATTTTTCTGTGATATTTATGGTCTTGTCTCGGTCTCGGAGCAATCTGGTGTTGGGTATTTCTTGGCTTCGGTTAGCATGGTCTTGACTACAACACTACCAGGGAATACTGCCGGGTGTGTCCCAAACAAAGGAGACAGCTTTATTTTAGCATAGCTTCTCACATTCACTGGAACCTTTCTAAAAATGTTCTTGATGTAACAAATTTTAGCGACTAAATCAGAATCAGAATCAGAAATATTTTATTAATCCCAGAGGGAAATTTGATCATTACAGTTGCTCTTAAACACTCTCCATTTTTTTTTTTAGCTGTTCCATTTCTTCAGCTTGTATTTTGCCGACAGTCTGGTTCCTTTTCAGGGCTTTCTGGACTTCCCTTTCAACGGCGTCCTTTGTCAGTTGGAACATCTCAGCATTGTAGCAGCTGCCCCCATTTGCCTGCTTCATTGCCTCGATCTTGGTAAGCAGCTCTCCGACTTGTCCGCGGTTCTTGTCTTCTTTGTGATTTTTGTCAGCATAGTTATTGAAGACCTGGTATCTCCCTCCACAGTCATGTACAAGTTGTTTGACGAAACCATCGCAATCCTCCATATAACTCTCTATTGACCGACCTTCCAGGGCTTCTCCTCTTAGAATAATCAATAAATCAATCAACCAATAAATCAATAAATCAATCAATCAATCCTATTTGTATAGTGCAAATTCATAACAAATGTGATCTCAAGACACTTTACAAAGGAGCAGGTTAAAGAGCTTACTCTTTGTTATATAATATCACTACCTATCCGTTTTAACTATTAATACAAGAATACAGTCCTTTTTACAATACAGGTTTCAAATCTACTCTATTAAGTTTATATTCATAATTTAGTCGTGTCCACTCATTGTTACTTTTCTAAAAACCAGAGTTTGTCAAAATGTCAGAAAATGAAGAGGAAATGTCCGTCTGTGAGTAAACAAAAAAGAATGAGGAAAAAATAAACTATTGGATGATTACTTAAGTTTCTTACACCAGCAAAAGATAAGCATAAAGTGCCCCCTCCAAAAGCAGATAATGGTAGCTATTATTCATAAAATAAAGGTGATGAACGCTAGTTGGGGGGGAGGGGGCTGTTAATTTTGCCCAGGCCCCAAAAGACTCTAGAAACGCCACTGCCTACATGTCTGGTCATTGTTGTTGCTTTGTAACTTTTGACAATGCAGAAGAAGTTAAATAAATAGAACACTTTAGAAAATATTAAAAGACCGAGGAGATGAAGAAAACAAATCTGTAGAGTTAATTTACGGGTACACCACAGACTATCTGAGGGTTAATGGAGTAGACCTGCTTCACTTAGCTCTCCGTTAATCAGCAGCTCTTTCCTCAGGTGTGTTAACCTTCAAATAGAAGCCAGTGATGCGCACAGGTGATTTGACTATCCCGTTTCCTCGTTTCTTGTTCAGCTATTCAAATACAGACTCTCTTTAGACAGCCAGAGAGAGTGAGGAGAGGGAGAGAGGGTAGAAAAGAATAGAGCATAAAAATATTACTTCAAACTCTCTGGACTTTTATCTCAACAACTCGAGGAGGGTCTCTGAGAGAAACCGGTGAGATTATGATGACGTGTGGGATGAGAGAGGACAACAGTCGGCGGTGATTGGTGAAGGTAAGAGCCGATTTTTGGATTGCATACCAAACGTCATTCAAAAATAACACAATTCTATGTATTAATGTTTAAAGGCATTCTATCTTGTTATAATGTATTATTTCAAATGTCTGATTAACTAACAGAGTACAGAGATGAATTCGGCACCGATAATGACCATTAAATGTCAACTTGGAGGCAAATATAATGTAAAAACAGACTTTAATTAGCCCCCATCCTTTCGTTCTCCCAGCATGGTGAATCACGTAAACAATAACATTCAGTTTCAGTTAAATACTTATCTGGTCTTCGCATGTGAGCCGAACACAAAGGTTTTTAATCCTAAAGTATTTTAAACTGCTTCTGAATCAGTGTCTTGCAGGTGTTTCCCTTATAACATTAGGGGTAGTAAATTACTGTTTTCTCTGAAGCTGTTTGGTGAAGCACGAGGAAATGTTTCTCTGCTTGGTAAATGCCAACAATTAAAGAGCTCTGCTTTGAAAAGTCAGGACCTTTTGTTTTAATTAACTCAAGCTAACAACATTAAGTCTGAAATTATTAATTAATACAGTGTAGCCTATATCTTTTTTTCTTTAATAGGACACTATATTGTAGCTAATTAGTTCCGAACAAGCAATCTGATTGGACGATCTGAGTGACGATAAAAGAGAACAGCATCACTGAGACTTTTCACAATAGCCTATGTATCCCTCCGCCTCAGCCAGGCGCGCTGAATACTTTAAGTTAACATTTACAGCAGTAGATGTTGTTGCTTTATGGTAACCATGGATACCAACAGAGTAGCAGGAGTGCAATAGCAGATTTGATAAATACTGGATCGTTCTTGGAAGCTCTCTGAGTAAAAACAATGATTTGAGGCTTTAAGGCATCTGTTTATAACTTTATGGTTTTAGTTTCGGATGCATTATGTTTAACTTTTTTTTTTTTGTAAAGATTTATTTACGGCTTTTGACTTCATTCTGACAGGAAAATGTGTAGCGTGAGTAGAGAGTTGGAAAGGAGCCGCAGGTCAGACTCAAACCCGGGCCGCACGATTGGAGGACTATGTTCTCCGTACACAGTGTGCGACCGAGCAGCAACCTCAGCCGGTGTTAAAAAATGAAGCCAATGCGGAAGTTCAAAAATCCTGCAGTTCATTGTGGATCCGCTTGAGGCTGACTCCAGAAGTCATATATACACCCAATGAAAAAAAAACTGTTTTTGACAGCTGAAATTAACATTTTCACAGCCTGGTACAGAAACAATATTGGTCTGATAAGTTGGCACAGCTGACATGAGGGTGAAGTGTTCTTAAGAGAGAAATGTTACGTGTGTGTGAGCTCATTGATAGGGCTTTCACACTTGCAGAAATTACCTGAAAAACTCCTCATAGTCTATCAGCAGTCCTCCTGAAATGATCTAGATATAGTCAGGAGTTAAGATGTGAAAACGACTTTAGACGTTGGCTTTGTTCATATTAAACTTTGGAAGTTCAAAACTAGATATTTAGATGCTCTTATCTCCATGGCGTCTGTCTCTGACCAAAGCAAAACCACACATCGAGAGAGAGAGAGAGAGAGAGAGAGAATCCCTGATGTAAAACAGCGGCGGGTCATAAGGCCAGTTCGTTTTGCATCTTATTTCCCTTTTTGAATAAAACGGACGATGCAAATTCTTGTCCAGTTGACGCAAAAAGACTGGGATAGGAATTCTATTGTGCACGGTAATTCATTGAGACTCAGATCAGCGTCCAGTTTTATAAAGTCATGCAAACAAGCAGATACGTGATCGTGAATGTGTTAGGAACGACTGCAATCTCCTGGAGGTCGGTCTTTTATATTCACAAACTTTTCAGATCACGACTTCCACCATCAGGGGGCCAGAGGCTGGGGGACCCCCACAGTACCTGAGTGCATAAGACCTATAACATGGCGCACCCCGACATCCACACACTTACAGACCCGTCCAAACACTGGTAACACAAAACATCAACATGAACACAACAGCCTGAAAACATGAAATGATGTTCTATATTATTGGAGAGACTAGAAGCAGAATAGAGGTGATTTCCATGTTTAGACTTCAGCACTGAGTGGACACACAGGTGAGGTGTGCTCAGGTGTGTGAAGAGCAAAGACACATTGTTGCTGTTGTGTACAAACTTACATTTAAGTATTTTAACACATTCATTTCATTTTAATTTCACTTAAAGATTTAGTTTTATTTGAAGTTGAAATATTTGTATAAATTATTTAAGTCATGGGTAAAATATAATTTTTTTTTAAAAAAACCATTGTTTATGTTCCGACTGGCAACTCGTGGAGCTGATGTTAAAACAGACATGGCTGCATGTGCAGCAGACGTCTGTTAAAAGACTAAATATAGATCTTCATAAGACGACTGCAGGTGGTTTTAGAATTGCATCATGGCGGACAGCGTTACAAACAGTTTGCTCTCAAGGCTGCAGAAACTCCAGGAGTCGATACTCGATGCACCACCAGAGAAAAAAGAAGATACAAAAAGAAAAGTCCTGCAGTATCTCCAAATGGAGAATAATCGGAGGGAAGCTGAAGACTAGCTGAACGTCTTCTGATTTGTTAAATGTTTACATAGCGTGAATGCTAATTGCACGTAACCTGTTTATTTTCCAGTTGTGATGAAAATACATTTATCATGCAGCTGTACTAACGTCCTGATTGAGTCTGATAGTAGCTTCAAAATGTTTTTATTCCGTGCATTAATTCTCTCTTTCATCTACAGATTGAGTTCTGAAAACTGAAGCTGCACAGGAAGCCTCTCCATCAACCCTCCGCCCTCCATGAGTCCGATGCTCCCCGTCTCTACAGACCGCTGAAAGCTCGACGTCCTCCGTCTGTTCATCCCCACTGAGCTTCCCTCTGCTTTCCTTTAACCGAACGACTCCTGCACCCGTCATGAATCCCTCTCCTAATCCACCTCCATATTCACCGTCGGACCCTCGTAACTCCCATGATCCATCTCCCCCAGCAACATTACCGTGTCCTCCAGTCATCCAGACGGGTCACAGCTCTGTGACAGAGTTAAACTGTCACTCGCCTCCGTGTGTTGCCCCCTCAGAAGAAGATGGAGGTCAAAACGCGGTACAAAACTCTGACCCCTCTGACTCTCAGCCGCCGGTCTCAGATCCAGTCTTCAGTTTTGCTTCCAGGCTTCACTCGTCCCCAGTATCCAACCCTTACCTGGCCCCCGTCACGCCCCCCTCCTACCAGGTCTCTGTCATCATCCCCTCCCCAGACCTCCGCCCGTCTCCCTGCCCTGAAGACTCCTGCCCTGACCTGGAGTGCTCCATCTGCTTCAGCCAGTTCAACAACGTCTTCCGCTGTCCCAAGATGCTTCAGTGCAAGCACACGTTCTGCCTCGAGTGCCTGGCTCGCATCAACGTCAAGGCAGCTCAGCCCAACGCCATCCAGTGCCCGCTGTGCCGCGGCTTCACGCCCCTCCCCGACCTCGGCCTGCCCAAGCTGACCACCGACTCAGATGTGCTGTCTTACCTGCCGGCCGCCATGCAGCGAGTCTACAGCATCCGCTTCCTCCGAAACAAAGGGAAGCTGCAGGTGAAAAGGTGAGACCTCTGTCACACACGCTTTGCTTTCTTAGAATCACATCGTGCGGGAGATTTGCGTTTGAGTTTGTTTACATGCAGACCTTTACCTTCCAGCTACCGCTAAAAGTACATTTGAAGTCGCGGTTTGAACAGCGAGTGGGCGGAGTTATGTCACCCCCACCCTCTACCTAAACCTGAGTATCTCAAGTCTTTAGAGCGTGTCTGACGAAGAGAATCTCCTGCTGTGAGGTTCATGTGTGAAAAGACAAATTCTGGAAACTATCAGGACCTGAAAGTCTTGAAATAATGTAGAAAATATCAGAAGTTCATGTGAGAGGAGCTACTCTCCATTGTAAAGAGACTTTTATGTCTCATTGGTAAAACTCCTGGTTAGATAAATACAATTAATAAATAAATGTTAGTTGCCTCCCTGATGAACGATGAGTCGGTGACCTTAAAAAAAATAGAAATATGGAATAAATCATGTCGCCTTACTGCGTTACTGTTCTCATCTGAATAAATAAATCAGCTGGCCTGCTAACCTACCTGCCTCAGCCAGCGTTGACTTCACAGCTGCTCCTTTGATTTCACATCTGATGACATCAGCCTTGTGTTTTCTGAGGTGGTTTGGAACGTTGGTTGTGCACATCCTCAAAAATGACCACTTTAACCACTAGGAGCAGTGTGGAGCTGTGTGGTGATGAGAACGGAAATGAAAACATTGGAAACACCGGAGAGCTGATACAACAATGGTGGGAAGTTTTGAAGAAAAGTTAATAGACCAAGTCTGCAACTACCTGCTCTATGATGTCATTGCTTTTGCATAGCAAAAAACACGCATGCCAAAATAGCTGACGGAGAGCTGAAGCTCCAAATGTAAATCAATTCAGAGGAACTTAGAGTAAAACAAGATGAACAGGTTTGATGCACTGCAGTAAATGTGATTAGATCTGGAGATGATTGTTTACAGTGTTACTGCAGCTCTGTTTTTATCAGAGCGTTCTCTGTTTCACTGTGAATCATTAACTGATCAAAGTCCACTTACTCATCACAGCTCATGTTGCTGCATGTGATGAAAGAAATCACTGCTTTAAATGTTCACTGACCCGATGACTCGATTCAGTTCAGAAAGCTTTATTGGCATGAATGTGACAACACTGATGACGAATATGATAACAAAGAAAACAATAATAGTAATGAATAGTAATAATCGACCGTTCAACAGTAACTTTAAGAATCAAAAGTGAAAATCGGATAAACATCTGGGAAAAAAAAAAGTTAGAATACAAAAAGTGTAAATTAATCGTTCTGAATTTGTTTTATTGTCTCTGTCCGTGTGTGTGTGTCTTCAGAGGTTGTCCTCTGGTTTTGACAGGGGCGGCTGTGGCTCAGTGGTAGAGTCGGTTGTCTCAGGGGTTCGATCCTTTGGCATGACACTTAAACCCAAGTTGCTTCCCCTGCTTCATCAGCTGCGTGTGAATGGTCACTTTACCCAGCAGCCTCTACCATCAGGTGTGAATGTGTAGGTGTGACCTGCACTGTAAAAACACTTCTAGTCATAAAACCAGAAAAGAAAAAAAAAAAAAAAAAAAAGCTCAGATCCATTTACAGGCTGTGATGGAATTTGCAGCTTTAATCTCAGGATTGTGTTTTTATTTCTCCCAGTACATAAGGGACCTTTTGTGTGTTGTGTTCAAACTCAGAGTTTACGTTTGTTATTTGAGGACACAAAGTATTCCTCCCTCCCAGTCTGCTATTTGATGATGTGAGGAAGTGGAGCTCCCTCTCTACCTGTAAGGTTTCACAGAGTTTGTCACTTTTAGACACTCTCTCAGACTCAAGCTGATGCATTTAAAAAAATTAAAAAACTTCATTTCCTAAAACCTGAAATTTCTCGCGCTGATTTTGAGCTGAATGGTTGTCGGATAATAATTAGGAAACAAATGACCAGATTTGAACAGATTAATCATCAAGTTCACTCATTGATCGATCAATCGGCATAAACATGAATCTTTATCGTATGTAGATGAAGAGTTTTGGGTGATTCTTAAGACACACGTTGTGTATTTGTTTCCAGCAATGGATTCTAAAGATTTTCTGCTTCACGCTGGTAAAAGTGTTTCTAAATTTTATTTGACTGTTCAATCGATCGTAAAAAAAAAAAAACCTGACTCAGATTTATCCTGGAGAATAAATGAAGAAGCTTCCCCTCTCTGTTTCTCTTTAAGGGCGGCTGACAATCATCGCCGTTGGGGTCAGAGGTCAGTGAACCGCTCTCTGGACGTGGGGCTTCCCAGCCCTCCTGCTGTGGAGCGCAGCGGCGAGCAGTCGGGCGGGCTCGTTGAAGCTCTGTTCAGACTGACGGGTCGGCCCGTGTGCCGAGCCTTCCTCCTGACGTCGGTGTTGATGATGATGGGGCTGCTGACTGGCATCATCATCTTCCTCTTAACCATGCAAAAAGTCAAGGAGTGACATCACTTCCTGTCTTTCTCCAACTGAAGGTAGGGTCTGAATCCATTTAACGAGCAACATCTGTTTCACTGCTGCGGCTTAAAGACAAGAACAGATCCAGATGTGAAATAAAAACCAGCGTTCAGGCTTTAAACTCTGTGACATCAGACATGGAGAGGAAGAGCCGCTCTGAAATCAACACTCTGAGAATCACAATGACTTTAACCTGCTTCATGACATCTAACTCAAAGATACAAACACTTCGTGTCGAGGTTTGAAAATATGAACTTTGAACTTGTTTTTTATCCCTTCAAATTGAGATTTCAGACAGGGACAAAGTATCCTGAAAACTGAGAAGAAATGGACTTTAAAATTCTCTGCAGGTCTCATCTTGAACTCAAAGCCTTAAATGATCAGCGAGCGGTTGACAGCAGAGCTTCCTGTTCAGTTTTATTGTTCAGAGTGAGAGCAGTGGACATAACAGCACTTACAATTCTTCCTAAATGTTCTTTAATTTCCTGCAGGTCCTTCTTAGTTCTGACAGCTTTCAGCACAAAACTAATCAGTCAGAGGTTACATTTTAAATTCAGTGATGTTCATGTTTCTGTAAAAAAAAAAAAGTCACATAAGAGTCCGTTTCCTGTTAGTGAAGCTGCAGCTCTGCACGCAAACAAACACACACATGTAAACATGAGTCATGCAAATGAGCCGAGCGACGGCGTGACGCGAGCAGATTTTCATAAATGGTGGAACGCTGATATGTTACAGGTGGCTTCGTTGCAAAAGGGAAGCAACAACTTAACAAACACAGCTGGACTTGTTTATTACATAATCACATGATCCCAGTTGAAGGGGAGTTCTCATGTATTTAAACTCCGCCCTGTTTGTTCATGTTTCCTCGTGTAGATGACGAGCAGAGCGTCCGTTACAAGTTGTTGTTTTTCCACAAAGAAGCTCAGATTGTCATTTAAGAGTCTGACAACATTACATCAAAACATTCTTACAGAGTCAGACATTTTACCATCTTAAAATGATTTTCTTCAACCACAAACGGACCTTAAATCTCTTCCTCTAAAAGCCACCAGACTCTTCGGCTCCTGATCGCTGAATTGAGTAGATCTTCTACCGCCGTTAGTTTGTTTGTGTTGTTGTGTCACTTTTACGTCTTCAATATGTCCGACTAAAATGATCAGTGTTTGTGATACATCACAGCATGAAAAATAACTAAAACAGCGGTCGACCAGCAGCTGTAATCTGCATTTTAAAAAACCTGTTTTTTATTCACTGTGAACAAAAAACACAAGAGTGGAACTTAAAGTCTGTTTCTGGTGTAAGAAAAGCATCTCACGCTGTGTGTGATGATGATGATGATGATGAAGAAAGAAAAACAGTCAGAGGAGCAACTTCTCACAGCATCATGTTGCAGCCTTTACAAGCTGTTTTAATGAATTATTCACGCTGACACCACCTACTGGATCATTTAAAAATGCTTTTTGTAACAATAAGTCACTCTGACACCAAAACGTGAACAGAAAGGGCTCAGGTTTAAAAAAAAAAAAAATACAGGATTAACTGTGAACCTCTGCAGGTTTTGATAGTTGGAAAAGTAGAGTCCCGGTTATTTAGACTTTCAAAAGTTACATTTCGGTTAAAGGAAGAAGTTAAATATTTTAATCTGCTTTTTAAATGACTGTAGGCTGAATACTTTCTATTATCCTCGATTTTATAGAAAATATAAGTATGAATATTTAAAGAACGTGACTAAATGACAACTAAATATGTTCTTGGAGACATTATAGAGGGTTGATGTTTGAGATGAATTTGTGTTTGGTCAGTCAGGTTTGTCTTGAGAGCGTTCAGTCTGACAGCTCATCTGTGGCGCCCCCTGCTGGAGGCTGTGAGCCGTGTCCCCCCCCCCCCCCCCCCCCCCCCCCGAGTGCTGCACAGGTATCATGTACTGCGGGACCACCTGAGCCGAACCCTGTAACGTAACAAACTTACTGATGAGTTAACAGACCCATCAACAGATCAGAAACATGACACAGAATCAGAGGACTGCCCACAAGTGAAACTTCCTCAAACACTTTGACTGTCAAATGAGAGACGACCTTCAGCGTGCGGTCAGAGACTAGGCGTTTGACCCTGACGCTGAATGGCGATCTGTAACAGTTCTAATCTCATGTTCATCGTCCTGTTCTGTTTTTTAAACACTCACCTGTTTTAATGTGCAGTGTAAAATAAATAATTTTATATATTTATGTCACGTTTGTTTTAGCAAAGCTTGCACTATCACTATGTTTGCCTCTTGTTTAACTTGAATAAATTCTTTTTTTGAATCAATCCGTCTCTCTTTTTTTTATTTTAAATGAAGCGGGACAAAGATTTAGAGGTCACATGTTATCCTCCTTTTCAACAAGTTTCAATCAGGGCGCACTCACACGAGGCATCGGGACCATGCCTAACAGAAAACACTTTTCAACATGACATGAAAATGGAAAACAATTAAAAAAGAGAAATAGAGAAAAAGAGAAAACAAAGATAAAATGTTAGAGTGGAGGGTCTTCCTTCTGCTGTGGTTGAAGGTAAAAGTGGTTTAATCCCAGCAAAGAGGTCTGTGTTTAGAGGACGTCCTGTTGAGATGTTTTGGAATAAATGTGTTTTCTATTAACGAGACACAAGAAGTAACACACTTAGCTCAAACAAAGCAGTGGATGAATTACAACCTCATGTTGGTCTAAAGTGGTCGGCGGTGTCAGAGGAATGAATGTGAGTGGATCTAAATACAAAGTGAGAGAGTAGATCTGATGTGTACAGGTCAGTTATTCCAGTCAGCAGGAGCTTTAAAAAAGTTTTTTTTTATTTTTTTATTTTTAGCCGCTCGCTCCTTTTGAACGTGAAGTTTATTTATCGAGCATCATTCATTCACAGAGAACTTCAAAGTAGTGATGTACTCAAAATCCATCTTTTTGAATATTCGTCACAGAATCGAAAGCATTTTTACTCGGTCTCGTCTCGCTCTCAGACTGGCTGGACTCACAATTTAAAATCAAGACCACCACTAATCTGCTATTTCTCCACATCATCACTGAGATTAGAAGGAACACTCATCTTTCTAAAAGAACAAATAACTTGAATTCATTTGGAGTTTAATTCTTATCCCCCCTGTTACGACTGGAACCTTCCTGTTTTTATGGTCTAAGTGAGTGACACGCCCCCTAAACACGAGGATGATTCTTCAGTGATATTTATTCTCTTAGTCTGGTCTCGGTCTCGCCCTGCCTTGGTCTTGGATTTGATTCGGACTCGATCCCTAAAGGTCTCGGCCTTTACTCGGTCTCAGAGCATTCTGGTCTTGGTTATTGTGGTCTTGTCTACAACACTTCAAAGTTCTTCACAGAGTTTAAAACAGCACCATGAAGAGTGTCATTTAGAAGTAGACATAGAAAAGGTTTTATTTGACTCTGAAGAAGACAAAGTGAACAAACATTTACTTTTAAGTGAGTCGTGTGCTCCGGTTCTTTCTTTGGACCGAGTCTGAGAGGAGTCCACTGAACGTCTCCGTCCGTCTCTCAGAGCGTCGACCTCCATTAATGGAGCGGCTGATGGCAAGAGTTTCTTCTACTTTACTACAGATTAAAATAGTTCAAATGCGAGGAAAAGGTGATAGAATTATATAAAAAAGCAGTCATCGAGTCAGAGCTTGTTGTTAACAGAGGAGCCAGTAGGTGGAGCTGTAACATCAACAAAGCCAGTCCTTGTTATGACGGCAACAACACAGGAACACACGATGCAGAGGACAACCTCACCTTTCACATGTAATTTAAAATACTCCTTTTAAATGATCTGTTTGCTCTTCTGAGCTGCATGTGTTGACATTAAGAGCTCTACATCAGAGGTAGAATGAGGAATATATAGGATGAATATTCTGCAGATCTGTTGTTGTTTGTTTGTTTGTTGTTGAAAATGTTTCTGTCTTTGAACTCGTTGGTTAAAAGAAGTTTAAACTGAAAGAGCTGAACGAGATTAGATCAGATATACTTTAATGTCCCCAAAGGTAAACTTGTATTAGACTCTGTCCTGCAGTTAGGAGAGAATTAAAGGAGAGACTGAGACAAGACCACGACCATAAACATCAGTGAAAAATCTGAAAAAATGTGTGCAGTGGGCATGTCACTCACTTGGAAAGGTTGCGGCCGTACCTGGGGGATAAGAATCGACTAAAAACTCCAAATGAATTGAAGTAATTTGTTCTTTTAGAAAGAGGAGTTTTCCTTCTAATCACAGAAATGAATTGAACCTCTCAGTGGTCTTGACCGGTCTTAAAATCCAGAGTCCACCGAGACAGACCAGGTAAAAAACTGCTTTAGATTCTGAGATGATACAGAGACCTTCAAAAAGTGGTCTTGAGATTTTGAGTCCTACAACGCGATTAAATGCTGAAAGTCAGAGTGATGAATGTGGGTCAGGTCAGACACTATGTCCTGTGTCTGTCTGACAAAAGACTTTTCATTGAGTGATCTTCATAGCAGTCTGCATAAGACGAGTTCTCTGTGACCACAGCACGCTGTTATCTCATATCTGATGATGCTTTCAAAGACTGCCGTGTAAAACAGTAACACTCTCAACATCCTGAATACGTCTTACCAGAGAAGATTTTAACGTTTGTTTACGGCAGACAGGAGCTCAAAACAAATGTCAACAAGGAGAAGAGTACAAAAGTTACACCAAAATTAAAAAAAAACGAGATCTAATGTACCCGAGACGAACACAGGTTGTTCCTCTTTAAGAAACAATCTCGTTAAAACAGTTCCATTGTTTCTTTTTTTTAAGTATTTATAAGTTAAGTAGTCATCTCGCGTCAATGTTACACTTGTCCAGCAGATTGTTTCAACAGTTTCCACTCCACACCATGGCGTCTAACGAACACACGGGTGTGATTTTGCTGTAGTAACAGTGTGTGTGTGTGTGTGTGTGTGTTACTTTGTCTTTGAAACCCGTGGACACACCTTGACAACGCAGTCAGCGATCAAACAATCCTGTCTCCATGGTCACCACCCGCTGAGACAGTTTCATGAATCTCACCTATTGAAGAAGTTCACCTCCTGCTCAGATCCGTCAGCCAGGGAGGAAATCTTTCCGTAACACGACACACAAAATCAAAGTCTCTTGCCTCTTGACAAACGGTAACATGGCGCCCGTCTGTCAGTGAGGTCAGGGGACACTTGACAAACTGCAGGATTTTGCACTTCAGCATCGGCTTCATTTTTCTACACCGGAGGTTTCTGCTTGATTCACACATGCAGCTCACCCTGAAGGTGTGAAAACACCAAAAGATTCTTGATAAGAACACACACTTACATCTCTTTTTAGAGGGCTTGAAGGGTTATTGTTTTTGGGCCATATTGAGATGTTACAATAGATGAGCCGGCAAACACAGATTAATTGAAAGTTGTTGGTCACATCCTTTGTTTTCTACATAGAAGAAAACTGATGCAGCTTGTGGGAGGCGCTGAACAACAGAGCTCTGTTAATCCTGGCTCAGAGTTCAGTATAATCGGGACGTTTTGAGGTCTGCTCCCTCCTTCTCTACAATCATAGGGGAGTCCCCGACTCGAGGCTGCTCAGAACCGATTATCTACCCAAAATATTGTGTAGTATGTATCGTATAACGATCCAACGTTAACCTCCAGGATTCGATTTTTAGGATTTAACATTTTGAGTGTTACATCATGAAAGTGTCTGGAGGTCTTGTGTGAGTACAATAACGTGGAGAGACAAGGGAGGATAGTTATAGGTGGACAGTAGTGGCGACCGGTGGCAGGACACACGGGTGCGTTGGACAGACCTCCAGCTCTCGCTGAAGAACAGAAAAACACAAAACTTTTTACGTAAAAAAACAAAACAAAACCATGTTTTTCCACCCTGCACAAAACATTAAAATAGTCAATTTTGGCTCGGCTCTTTTGTAGTGTGAGCATGTTTGAGATTATGAAGAAGAATATCTGAAAGGATCACACACACCAGGATTATTTTATCGGATAGCCAGGCTTTCCTGTGACATGGAGAAGAATAAGATTACATTTCAGTTTTTAACCATGTGAGTGAGAACATCAGATCTGGAGGATGACATTAATCACAGCCAACTGGATTCATGTTTTTGTACCACAGCAAGCAGCGTTTCTTCCTGACTTTTCTGCCAGGTATTTCTAGGCAAGGTGAGTTTACCTTCAGTGAAGTTTGCCTACTGTGTATTGAATTCTATTAAGTAGAATATGGAATTGTTCCTGTCGATGAAACCTGTTATCAGGAGAACTGATTCCCACTGCACACTTCACATCCTTTTTCTGTCAGCGTTAGAGGACAGAGGGGAGGTTTCTTTAGTTTGTTGACCTCATTCAAAACAATTTCATGAGTCTTTCCAGGAGACACACACACACACACACACACACACACACACACACACACACACGTTTTGTCGGTGTGATAGAGGGCTTATTGTTGGAGCAGGAGAAAACATCAACATGGTCTCATGATGCTTTGCCAGTTTCCCAGGATTCCTTTCTCTGTGTGGGCACATAGGATGACAGAGTCTGAACAAACTGTTATTGGAAAGTTACTCAGTCTGGTTCTGGAGGTCGCTGTGGATCAGGAGGAAGAGAGGGTCGTTGTGGATCAGGAGGTAGAGAGGGTCACTGTGGATCAGGAGGTAGAGAGGGTCACTGTGGATCAGGAGGTAGAGAGGGTCACTGTGGATCAGGAGGTAGAGAGGGTCACTGTGGATCAGGAGGTAGAGAGGGTCACTGTGGATCAGGAGGTAGAGAGGGTCGTTGTGGATCAGGAGGTAGAGAGGGTCACTGTGGATCAGGAGGTAGAGAGGGTCACTGTGGATCAGGAGGTAGAGAGGGTCACTGTGGATCAGGAGGGTCACTGTGGATCAGGAGGTAGAGAGGGTCGTTGTGGATCAGGAGGTAGAGAGGGTCACTGTGGATCAGGAGGTAGAGAGGGTCACTGTGGATCAGGAGGTAGAGAGGGTCACTGTGGATCAGGAGGGTCACTGTGGATCAGGAGGAAGAGAGGGTCACTGTGGATCAGGAGGTAGAGAGGGTCACTGTGGATCAGGAGGGTCACTGTGGATCAGGAAGTAGAGAGGGTCACTGTGGATCAGGAGGTAGAGAGGGTCACTGTGGATCAGGAGGTAGAGAGGGTCACTGTGGATCAGGAGGAAGAGAGGGTCACTGTGGATCAGGAAGTAGAGAGGGTCACTGTGGATCAGGAGGGTCACTGTGGATCAGGAGGTAGAGAGGGTCACTGTGGATCAGGAGGTAGAGAGGGTCACTGTGGATCAGGATCATTTTTTTTGTTGTTTTTAGGGGCCCTGTTACTTTTGTAAACAACTTTGTAACTTTGTTTTGAAAGTAGCTGAATAAATAAAGAAATAATTATTTTTGTTTTCATAAAAATGTCCTCAGGGAAACCTAAAGGGTGTGTGTGTGTGTGTGTGTGTATGTGTGTTGATGTAATATGATGCATTATTAGCTCTCACATTTTGGTGAAATAGGAAGTTGGAGAAATCCTGGAATGTCCAGCTGACACACACACACACACACACACACACACACACACACACACACACACACACACACACACACACACACACACACACACACACACACACGTCCTCACACACGCAATATCTGACCGTCATATTTGATTTCCACGTTAGCTGGTCACAATGCTCTGAGTCAGCTGATGAGACATTTCACGGTAAGCTCAGAGATTGTTCTCAGTCAGAGGTCAGAGGTGTTCTGAGCTGACATCATCAACCTGCTGTTACCTGAGATTTTAACCACAGAATCTTTAATGTGAGGTCAACAGAAGACAATTGGTTGTAAGGAGTGAAATAACTTCCTATTTCAACAACATAAACATTTTAAAAGTGAGTTTTTGTTCCATGTTCTTTTTTTTTTTTACTTTTTGTTAATCACATTTCTAACATATCCTTTGTTTATAATTTGCAACAATTTTCATCTGTTTTCAAAACTGACTTTAGTATATAGAAGTCTTGATTTTTGTCCAGAGCTTTTATGTGAGCTGTGTGTCTGATCACAGCTGCTGTTACTGTAATTTCCTGCAAAAGAAGAATAAAGTCCTTCCATCTTTACATCCATCCATCTGTCAGTCAATCTGTCCGTCCATCCTTTTTAAAGCACTTTAAGTATGGTAAATAAATGTTATAATGATTATTAAACATGAGAAAGGGATTACTAAAAGCATCCCACAAAATTCAGCTTATGATTTTGTCTCATCATCGTTGTCTGAAAAACAGATAAATGTAAAAGTGAATTAATTTTATTAGTATTTAGGACTTTAAAAACAGGACTTAAGATTATTTGACACACATCTCCTTTTGTTTATTAGTTAGTCTGGTTTCTGATGTGTATCCTAAACTTTTCACGCTGCCGTCTTGTGTGCCCATCTCTGGTTTAGGAAGGTCCTGAGGTACGTCACACCTGCTGGGACCTAGATGAGTCCACATGGACTGAGCTCCTGTCCTAGAGTTTCCAGGTGGGTCGGGGTATGAGGCCGAGGTCTCCGGGTCTGTAGCGGGCCAACAGGAACAGAGGATCTGTGGCCAGCTTCAAGGTCTCCGCTCTATGGAGGACAGTAACACTTAACTCCTCCCCTTTTCTTCAAAGAGGATTTGAGATTTCTAACTTTAAGAGACAGGGGAGAAAGCGCTGGCTGAGCGCACTGGAGCATTTGTATAAAACACACCAGAGCGCACAGCCAGCTGAGAAAAAACCACTTTATGTTTTATATTTGAGATGGTTTTTTGCGTCACTATGAGCATCAAACTGAGGATCTTTGTCCTCCTACTGTGTCTGGACACGGAGTGAAGAGGATCTGTAGGAGACAAAAATATGCGGAATATCGTACATTTGTAAAAGAGCGCCGGTGACGTCATCAGCGCCTTTCTGAAGAGTTTAAAGATTTACAACTGGAAGCGCTCAAAGCAGCCGGACAAAAAAGGGGGAGGGCTCGCTGCGCTTTTAACTCCAAGTGGCCGTCTGCGGCTGCAAACGCTCTCTACTCATTGAAAACAAAACAAGAGCCTGGTCAGAAAAAAACCTAATGGTAAATAAAAGAAATCTAAATGTGTCTCTTTATCCTTTTAGCCCTCAATGTTAAATAGTGTATCAATAAGTGAATGAATCATTGAGTTGTGGTTAAATGAAACTCTTCGAGTCTTATTGGAACCTCTCTGGGATATTGTGTTAAAAAAATGGGATGGAAAAGCGAACAACCTGAAAAAGTGAGACAGCTGTCGTTGGAGAGGACGCATGAATAGGATGATTAGTAACTCCATGAATGACTCTCTGCAGTCGGTGGTATTTTCACTTTCCTGCTGTGACTAACAGAGGAAGGTTTTCATCATGACTTTAGAAACGTACAGACGAGACCCGGTGCGGAGGGATTGGAGTACCTGGCTGGTTCAGGGTCAGTGGTCTGCGGTTTACGTCCTCCACTTCTCGTCTCAATCGAGTCTCTGAGGGCGGAGTCTGTCACCGGGGGGGAGTTTCCTTCCAGGACGTCCTGCAGCTTCAGACACAGCTGAGTCTCTGCTGCCTGCTCCGAGTCCTTCAGAGGACAGAAAACACCACAGCATCCACCGTAAGGAACCATCTCATTGGCTGAGGAGGACCTTAAATGGGTGGAGCCTCATAACAACATTTTCCATAGTAAGTGAGATGCCAAAGCAAATGTAATTGATTTCACTGTATTAATTAATCCTATTCCTAAGCAGCGCTCACAGCCTCAACGTGCTTCTCATTGGTGCTCACTGTTGCTAGGATACGGAGGTCGGCTCACTGCACTTCTGCTTCCCTCTGTCGTGACCGTCTTACTGTTTTAAATGTCTCCGTATGTTTAATATTTGATTTTAATTTAAAGGGAACTCCACCAAGAAAACCAAAACGATGTAAATGAAACGTGTCCTGGCATCAGCAGCAGCTCTTTGATTAGTTTCTCTTCAACCCCTGTTTTTGAGAAAGTTGATATGAGAAGTCCTGCGCCTTCTTCATTGTGATTGGTCGTTCATGGAGTAGAAACATTGACCAGTGTGACAAAGCTCCAACAGTTGAACGTTGTGAACGCATTGTCAAAAAACTGCAGACTTCTGTCCCAGTCTTCCGAACATTTTGTGATCAGGTTTGAGTGTTGTTACCGTCAGGATGTGTCTGAGGATGACGACTGCTTCCTTCATGTCGACCTCCAGCTGCTCCCCTCTTCTCCTCTCCCTCTGTAGCTCCGCCTCCAGCTGAACCGCCATCGCTGCCATCTGACGGCGCTCCTCTGATGCTGAGGCCAAACATTTCCTTAAACAGCGCGACAAACATGAACACTTTAAAAAGGTTGTCAGTAGGACGGCGCTGAGTTCAGTGACTGCAGATCAAGAGGTCTCTGGTTCAATCAAAGCTCCTCTCAGTGTTGTTTACGTCTAAGATCAAACTGTCTGTTCACTGTCACGCACAGTGGTGTCAAACGTAGGTTTCTGTTGTCACTTGTCAGCATGAAGTGTAGCGTCAGCATCAGATACTTCATCTCAGATTGTTAAATATGGACGCTTTTGTTACAGTGTTTCATGCACACGAGGCACCGTCTTTAGATCTCCTGTCTCAAGGTTATGACGTCATAAAACCATCGAGGTGAGGGTAAAATCAATTCAGCATAGTATCGTGATATTAAGTTTGGCAATATTATCTCGTCTCATGGACGCCAAGAATTTATATTTTTATTATTATTTATAGCAAGCAAACATGCTTTTTTAATTACTGAAGGGGTTATTCATTTTGATCAAGTTGCATTGTAAAAATTCATGTTCAAGTTCGATGAGACTGAAAAACCAACACTTCAGATTGTGACGTGCATACAGCCTTTTACAGGGTTTTACTTTCAGGTTCAGGTTACTTTATTCTGTCTGAGGAAATTGGCCCGTTTTCACAATGACAAAATCATGATGACCTTTTTTTGTTTTTATATTGTGTGTAACAGTGTGTCCTTATAGCATGTGACGCCATCCAGGCTGGATTCCTTTGGCAAAGCAGCACGACGCGACGGGCTGTTTTTACCTGAACGCCCCGTTTCCGTTTTTCTTTCTGTCGCTTGCACAGACGTGGTCGAGTAACAAGAGAGCTGGACAAAGCGCTGGGAGTGTCCTACAGGAGAATGTACTGGATCCTCTTCTCCTCTCTGTCCTCACTCAACAGAGCTTGTTAGCTTGTTCTGCAGAGTTGAGGAGACGGTGGATTCATCATATCTATGTCTGTGGCTAAAATGTTTTGCTGTGACTTGTGTTAACACAGAGGAATAACTTTATCTGGCCCACCGTTCAAAGGGTCGTCAATACAAAGCACCATACTTCTGTTTGTCCACCTCCTAAATAAAGGCTCTAGATGTCACACTGTTTACGAGGGTTAACAGCGAGCGTCAGTGATGCAAAGCGACACGTTACACTCACAGGCTGTTAGAAGACGCCGTCACAGATCTTCAGTCTTAAACGACCTTTAAGTGTGGTCAGCAGGAACAGATGAAACGTCTACCTGAGATCCTCGATCTGAGGCAGCCTGACCTCCGTGATGAGGCTGTAATCCTCCATCTTCAACTTCAGCTGCTGGCACACCTCCGTCAGCCGCTCGGCTGTCTGAAGAAAGATGCAGATTGATTTTGGTGATTTTTATGAGATGAATAAAAAGAGGTGAAGCTGATGAAGGCTCTATCTCTAACAGTGTGTGTTTATTAGCTGAACAATCAGCTGAGGATGAGGAAGCCTCCTTTGCAAACCTAAAGAAGCGAACATGTCCGACAAGACTTCATATGAACTTGGCTGCATGACTCGTGTATCTGCATCTTTAGATTTACATTTCACTGTTAATAAATGAATAAACAAACAATAAATAACTTAGTGACACAGTTAGGCTCTGCGTCCACCGAGCGTTTTTTCCAGGCAGTAAAGCGCTGGCTGTGTGCTCGGAAGTGCTCGCATAAAGCATTTGTGCATGACCGACACTGCTCCGTTACTTTTTACTGCATGTTTAATATTTGAGATCTATTATTTCCCGATCAGACACGGAGCGAGGACGAGTTCAGTACAAGACATGATCCGTATTTGGCAAAACTTCGGGGAATATCATACATTTGGAAAAGAGTGTCGGTGACGTCAATAACGCCTTTCTGAAAAGTTGAAAGATTTTTAACTTGAGCGCTCGGATCGGCCGCACAAAAAATGCTTCATGTAAACATGTCGATCAGAACAGACTGATCCGATCAGGCTCATTCAGAAAAAAATGTCATTCCGATCGAGAGGTGTGGTTTATGTTGATCGTTGTTCGGATCAGGATCCATGTACACGCTCCATCTGATCGTGTCTGCTTGACCGGGGTAAAATGATCCTTACTGCGCAATCTGCCCCACATAAAGTGACCTGTTTCTGTTTTTGTCATACTGGAATTAAAAAACAAACATAGCGGGAGCAAAACAAAACTGGTCTGTAGCCGAAACAACTGCTTTGCTTGAAACTTTAAAGGAACTGAGGATTGTAGAAAGGCTTGACGGTCGAAAGGCCAGTGTTAGGTGGGGGTTATTTCTGTAGTAGATGGACAATTATGAAATCGTGAAACAGACTGTGGATCATCTTAGATTTATTCAGCCACGGTCAGACAACACAGAAACACAACACACATGACTGACAAAGTGCAGACCATCGCTGACCCATGCTGATCTACATCTCACAATCATTGATAATCATTGGCAAAGTGGCAAAATGGCAAAGTCTTCATCACACAGTGTTGCTTATATTCTGCTAGAAGGTACAGCCCACAAATTCCTTTCCATTTGGGTACATCACTATAAAACAATAAAGATGACATGACACTGATTAGTATACGTAACAGATGTAGACTCTCTGTCTAGCAAACAGTTGCTGACAACATATAGTTGGCTCCTATCCATTTATAGATCTGCTACTACTAAGGTGCTTCACCCATATAAGGTTACAGCTTCACAGACCCAAAAGTAGAATTACTGTGAGATGGTTGACACAATTTAAAGATATGTCCACAAAATTATCAAGATGAATGAATCCATGAAAATACGTACTAACAGCCAGAAATAACAAAGTACTCGTCACATTGTTCACAAACACAGGCGGAAATGTCAGCTTCTTCTGCACCAGTCTGCGCATGTCAGAACGGTTTTATTCCGATTAAATGCCGATGCATGAACACGCACGGCATAATCCGATCATTTTATTTAGCGTCCATGTAAACGGTGAGATTGGAATCAGAATGATTTCAATCAGACATGTAAACGTAGACAGTGAACAGGGATAGAGCTCAGTCTGCAGAAGGTCTCAACTTTAAATCCAGATATTCCCTTACAGTTCTATAGACATTATTGAACAGCTGTTTTCTTACCTTCTCATTGGTGGAGATGTCCCGCTCAATCCTCACAGCGGCTTCATTCATGTCGTCTATCTGTAATCCGAGATGTGTCTCGTGGCTTTGCAGGCGGTCTCTCTCCTCCAGCAGAGCGTTGATCTCGTCCATTATCACCTGCAGCTGCTGCATCCGCTCGCTGTGCAGAGCCTTCTCCTCCTGAATGATTTCTGAGGTCTTCCTCTCCAACCTATCGTTCAACGCCGTACTTGTCTTCTCTAACAATCTGTGGTTGGTAGACAGAGGGAGGGGAGGTGAAACACTTGACAGCAGGAATTATTTCCCTGCAGATATTACGCCGACTGCCACACGTCACCTGTTCGTCTCAGTCTTTTCTTCTGATCTCAGGATCCCGATGGCAGCTTCATGCTCCGTCTTCTCTTTAAACGGCTGCTGCTCCAGAGACTCCAGGTCATACAGCTGCTCACTGAGCTGTTTCCTGAGCTGCTCCTTCTGCTCCTTTTGCTCCTCAATCTGTGCAGCTGATAGAGGAGAGGAGAGGAGAGGAGAGGAGAGGAGAGGAGAGGAGAGGAGAGGAGAGGGTGCCTATCACAATTCATATCTTTTTTGTAACTATTTGCAGATTGCTCAAATGTTTATAAACGCGTTAATCAAAGATAGTTCACTTTCTTAAAGATATCTTTTCGGGCTTATTGCCTTTATTCGATAGTGGCTAGAGTAGGAAACAGAGAGAGGCGACCTAACCGCTAGGCCATCTGCGCCCCCAAAGACACATAATTAAATACTATGACTACTAAGTCGCAGAATAATGTTTTCGGTTAGTATGTATATTAATCACGCTTTATTCTCTAACGTTTTTAGTCTTTGTAACGTACAACTTTAATTGGCTCATCTTAATTTCATGTTACTGTTTTTGACAATATTCACCAGCAATACGCTAACAAACAATCCTATAAGATAACTCTCGCCCTGAAAAGTTAGGCTCCATATTTAGAAATAACATCAGATGATCCGCGTATGAGGCGGCTAGCAGCTGCAGATCAATATTGAAACGAAGGCATCAGAGGGCAGGAGAAGCTTTAGTTTAACATGAGCATGTGCACCTCATACATTTACAGCAGGGCCATACGGACAGCAGGCGTCTCACTATTTCTCTCGCTCGCGATCTCTTTCTCTCTTGTGTGTGCAGCAATTTTGTGAATTAATAAAAAAGTTGAAAATATACTTATGCAGCCATAAATAGACCTGGGATGTCCGCCTGAGTATTGTCTATGTGTGGGGAAACATGTGGTGAAAAATGTGATTGGTTATTGATTTGAAATGTATTTGTTGCATTAGAAATGTTAATTTTGCAAATAATTAAATAAGGCTCCAGCAAAAGTTCAGACAAAAAGACCATAATTATTTGCATGCTGACTGAACTATTCATCTCTCATGCTGTGTTGCGTTCACTTCACATTCTCAATCCTTATTTTCCTGTAGTCATGAACTTTTCTCATCACCTGGTCACAACTAACCAATAGGTCTGCTCCACTCCCTCTTGAACATCCCTGCCAATACGTCTTAGTCGGATTGGAAAGTTGAAATATTAAAAATCACCTAACCTCCAAAAGCGTAATGATCTATGATAAAAATGCAGATAATGAGCTGCAGGTTTTTAACAAGTTGCGTTGCTGCATGCATGTTGGCTCACCCTGCCTCCTGGTCTCTGAGGTCCGAATGTCCACCTGCTCCTTTAGCTCTTCTATCTGCAGGCTCTGCTGCAGCTTCAGGTCCTTCAGGAACTGTTCTGCAACCTGCTGCTGATTCTCCAGCTTCTCAGCAAGCTCGCCCACCTTCCGCTTCCTTTCAATCCGGGAGTGTTTCAGGAACTCCGAGATGTCGTACTTGTCCTCCTTCAGCGCTTTGCTCTGCGAGATCAGGCTCACGTTGTGCTTCTCGAACTCGTCACATTTCCGCTGACACCTGCAGGACGGAAAACAAATGAAGAGGACCATGTTAGTTCTAAGGTTATTTTTATGTAACAATGTGAGTTAAATATAAATACAGCATTTGAATTAGACACATCTGCTTTTCATCTAACCTAACTTTTAAAATGATATACTCGCTTTTCTAATGTTTTACAGTAAATAAAAATGAAGTTTTCAGAAAACAATAACAAAACAATGAAAACATGTAGGCATATACCTGATGGTTTATACTATAAGTACTATTTACTATAGGTTTAGCAGAAGTCGCTTAAATTGTTTATTACACTTAAAACATTATTTTTTATAGCTATGGCAATACATTGATTCATTCGTATTTGTGGTTTCGAACAATTTTTTCCGCCTTTCCCTCTGGGCTCCCGTAGTTCACATCCTCATGTAATTCCCAGTATGACAGTTATATAACAATATAACATATTATGACATAATAATAATTATTTAAAAAAAGTGTAATAATAATAATAATAATAATAATAATCAAATAGGCATTCGCTGTGACACTTTTCGTATTCAACATCTGTGGTAACTGCTATTTCCACACCTGCATTCGGACGAGAGTCACCAGATAACACGGTCACGTATTACAACGTAACACCGGCTAACGTTATGCCACTAGTTACGCAAATAAAGAAAGTGGCATGTTGACATTGTTTGCCTAAATACACAAGGCAGAATACTAACGCTTACATTAACAGTTGACATCAAATATATATATTTAAAGAAATCGTTGAGGATCTATTTTACCCCTCCAGCGTCTTGTCCAAATATTGAATTTGTGTTAAATATAAGGATGTCTCTCTCTCGTCTGCACTGTTTGTATCCTCCATCTCGATGTGTTCGTGTTTTCCTGTATGTTGTTTTTCTCCAAACGTTTTGCAGCCTCGGCGTTTAAACACTTTGTTGATGTATTTTTGTATTAAAGTTTACAGCACTTTAATTTAACTGACGTTGTTGCTAGGAGATGCTGCGTTCAGTGAATGCTCGGAAGGTTGCGCTCTATTCAAAAGTAAACTGACAATCAGCTGTCAGTGCTGTTACCATTATTGTTACTTTCATCATTATTATAATCTCTTTTTAATCAAGTAGTTTATTAAAATATTTTCACACGATTAATTACTTTAGAGTTTCATTTTTAATGTATCAAAGGTAGAGTAAGTAGCATTTCCCACCTGAAAAAAAACATCTGCCAGTGGATTCCACTATCTCTTCAGTTAGCTCTCTTTCTGGTAGGTAAAGCCCGCCTCCTACTTGATTTGATTGGCTGATAGGCCAAAAGTGACATTGACGAGTGACATATAGTGATATATATATTTCATGCACGTCCAAAAACTTTGCAGAGACCCTGTCCACTGACTATAATTTGGATGTTTTGGTTGACTCAGGGCGTTTCTGGTTTCCCCCAGCCAATGACAGCGTGCAGGTGAGTTTGGGAGTGGATACACTTCAGCAACTGTTTCCATTTAGACCGGTGAATATGGCAGGTGTGGACGAAACTCCAAGCAGTTTACGTTCGCTTACCAAAACGGCAAACCTTTGGTGTTTTAGTCTGAATCAGTTCGCTCATTCATTTCTTCCCTGTGGATTGCTTAGTCATATTACCAACACACACACACACACACACACACACACACACACACACACACACACACACACACACACACACACAACCAACCCACAGCTCTATTAATACCTGTTCATTAAAGACTAAGGTGTTCCCTCAGTGTGTGGCTGCCTGATGTGTATTTCTGTAATTACTGTGTTTAACCCAAACACACACACACACACACACACACACACACACACACACACACACACACACACACACACACACACACACACACACACACACACAACCTCACAAACAAAGGTAACATTAAATACTTACGTGTAAGTATACTTAGCTCACGTGGTAGTTTTTAACTATGACACAGACTAAAATAATCTCTGATGTCTTTTTATGACCTAAAAAACAAACCAGACCGTCAGTAAGACAGGAGGATTGTGTCAGCAGACCTGCTGGATGGGAGTGCCCACGTGAGGTGAGGAAAGGACAGGTCGGACGAGGTGATAAGCTGCACGCTGCAGAAACAGACTCTGTTTACATTTTCAGCAGTGAGAATAAGATATCCTCTGAATTAAATCCTAAAATTACCTCACTCTATCATCAGACATTAAGTAAACATGCTATGTTGAAGTGCTTCTCTGACAACAATGCAGCAGCCAGTATGTCCTCCTTCTAACTTTAGATTCTGCTCCTGTATTTTTAACTTCTGAACGTGAAACGTTTGGTAACCGACCCGACTGAGAGTTGAACCTGAGTTCACAGAGCTCAGCATGAACTTGCTGTGTGAGGATACCTTCAGGTACAATCAGTCATCTTCATAACTGAGGTTTCTCCTCTGCACACTGTCATAACCTGTGTGCTGTCCTGCACGCTATACCTCCACCTCTCACAAATATTCAGCTCGCCTGAGGCCGCCTTACTGTACCTCGGCTGTCTCTGTATTGCCGTCTGTTTTCCTTGGATGTATTTATGTCCTCCATCTGCATCCGCCCAGTCGAGTTAAGCCCGGGAGGATGATTCCTCTAAAACAGGAATAATGTGCCCTTTGCACGAAAAGTGAGAGAAATATGTCTCCCTCAGTAGGAAGGGGTTGGACAGAGGGAGACACGCGCTGGAAGACAAAAGCAGTTTGTGGTGAAAAATGTGGGTGTGGAGAATGAGCAGGCAGATGAGTGGAGACAAACGACTCCCAAAAATATCATTTCATTGAAGCAAAACCCAAATGTTAATCCTGAGATGATCCAAAGCTGCTTTCAGGGACCATTTTCATGCAAAGATCAAAGAAAACCTGTTTCCAGTTCCTGCTTGTCTCATATTGATGTTTGTTCTGCACTTTTTTCAAGTGTTTTATATCTTCTAGATCCTGACATGTTTACCTCCTAAGTGTGGAACAAAAGAACAAACAAGTACACATCAGCTACTGAATACATAGTCAACAAATGAGAGACAACAATAGAAAAAAATCATCATCGAATACCATCAAAAGATATCAAACATTAACCTCGAGGAGCCAAAAGACTTTCAGTGTTTTATCAAAATGGATAATAGAACAGGTTTTTTTTAGGGCGATGCTGATCACATTTCCAAAAAAATATGAAATTTAAAATTTCAAGTAGAAGTACAAGAATGACTTGTTGACGGGGGTGATTGGCAGAGGTGTTTAGGATGGAAGGATTTCCCTGATTAGACTTGTGTTGCATCATGAGTATGACTTGTTTGCCTTTTTCTCCAGAGAAAAGTCTGCTGCAGCTCCTGCAACTGTTGGATCATTTAATAGACTTTTGAGGGCAGAAAACAAAACCTTAAATGTTTTTAGTCCCAACAGCACAAGCAGGGGTGTTTGTCGTGGTTGCAGCAACAGATCAACAGAAGCTGAAAAAAGAGCGAGATGTGCTGCAGGCTGCAAACAGAGCAGGGAGGAGACACGCATCAAAATAGTTCTCCAAACGTTGCTTTTATCTTAGCTGCATGCAAATCTGTCAGCTGTTTGTTTCCTGGTCGTCATGGCAGATTATAATTAAACTTGCACACACAGCAAATATCTGATTTAACACATCAAATAGTCTCAAATATGAGCTCCTTCTGTTGTCAGATTGTGATATCTGCCTGATGATGCAGGGATAAGAGAGGGAGAATTTCACTCAACAAGAATTTAAAAAATAGTCAAAAATAATCAATATAGTCCAAAAATTGACTGATTGAATATTAATATGGTCAGTAGGGGTTGCACAGACTTGTTGACTTTACAGCTGTGTGATGACCCTTATGCCTGATGTCGACGACTCACTTATCAGGATAGAAAACCTAAAACTGTGACTGAGCAGGACTATGACAGTGAGGAGGCAAACACACTTTGTTTACATGATTTTTTCTCATTTCCAAGTGTGATTCCTAACTGGAGCAAATAGGTGAGAGAGCAAAGGTCAAGTAGTTTCATTTTTCTCAGTAGGTGAAAAACCCTCTTTTTTTCACTTTTAAACAAAAAAATATTTATTTTTTGGGCTTTAAATGGAGAGATAGGACAGTGGATAGAGTTGGAAATCAGGGAGAGAGAGGAGGGAATGACATGCAGGAAAGGAGCCACAGGTCGGATTTGAACCTGGGCCGTCCGCTTGGAAGACTATAGCCTCCATACATGGGGCGCGCGCACTACCCAATGCACCACCAGCACCCCTTCTCTTCACTTCTGTGAAAAATTGCTTCACCTCGTTTTATTTGTGGGAATTTTCATTCATGTGCTCTTAAAGTGCAGCGGGGGGAATCCACCTTTCATCCACTGTAGTCTGTTTGCTCGCTGGCTGTCAGACGTTCATTAAACACTAAGGAAACCCAACCCCTCATGCTGCATCTAATGCTCTTCTTATTGTCCCAATTCAATGCAATTTTCTCACGACGTGCCTTATACGATGTGGTCATGTCAGTGATGTTTAACACATAAAGAAACAGAAGGTTGCAACAGCTGCAATGAAGTATGCAACAATAACACCTGTGCTGCAACTTCCATAGAAGGGAGTGCAAAGAGAAAAAGTCAGACGTGGGAAACACTTGCCTCCTCACTGTCATAGTCCTGCTCAGTCGCAGTTTAAGGTTTTCTATCCTGATAATTGAGTGGTCGACATCAGGCATTAAGGTCATCACACAGCTGTAAAGTCAGTCTGTGCAACCCCTACTGACCATATTAATATTCAGTAAGTCAATTTTGGGGACTATTTTGACGTTACTGGATGTTTTTTCTCCAACTCTGCAGAGGTAATTTCTGCTCATCATTCATCGGTTGTCATGCCAACATGACAAACACATGAAGTCATCCTCCAACACACTCATTTTTACGCCCCACCTGCAGCTGTAATTATCATCATTAGACTCCAGATTAGTTGCTATGCTTTGAGAATGTCTTTCCTCCTTTGACAGCAAAATTACAGTCCCAATCACCAATCTGTTTTTAGACAGCAATTACTGACTCTAATGAGATTTCACATATTTAAATATTATGAAGTCTGAACATGTGAAGCCGTCTCAGGTCAGGCGATGAACACTAACGTCAGGTGAGAGGAATCTCTCTCTTATTAGTCTTAAGTGCACTAAGACAACACTCTATTCTTTTTAAACAAGGGCTATTTTTGGTGTGCATGCGTCCAACAGAGTCTCTGAGAAACACACTGATGTCAAACATAAGCCGTATAAAGTTTCACTGGCATGCAGCGTGAACAAAAGGGTGACATTACCGCTCGGCGAATACAATCCACTGACGTACTTTACGTTGTTTCAGCGGAGGGTTTGAGAGTGTGAACACCACACTGTGTTCTTAATAGAGTTTAGAATTTAACAATAGAAGCTTAATCAAAGAAAACAGAGCCTCAGTGGAAGCATTTCATTTTGTCAGTGTGAGCCAGAAGGAGCTTATACATGAACAAACACTCTGCACTGCTGGACATGGTGAACGTGACTGATTTCACGTACTATGATTTCCGTGACTCGGCATTTTCCGATCACGTAGCGTCACATAGCTGCTGTTTTTCAGTTCAGCACCTCTTAACAAAAAGGTTAATCAGATTTGTTTTGATTCAATTTGAGTCAGACTTTCATTTGGTGGCGTTAGGTTGACAGAGAGTTAGGCTGAGTCAGCATTTCCAGCATGGAGACCTCCATCGGCGGGCTGCCAGCACCCCCTGCAGGAACAGACATTACATTCTACAATGTGCCAGTTTGCATTAGCATTGTGAATGATCACCATGTTAGCATTGTTTAAATGACTGTGTTAGCATGCTAATGTTAGCATCAGGCTCAAAGAAAATGGTCTACAGCATATCTCATAAACTTTGGTACTTTTGCTCAGTTAGAATGTTAAATGGACTTGAGCTTGAATATTTATTTTCTGGTCTTCTGACTACTCAAAGTGCTTTTACACCGCAGGTCACACCTACACATTCACACACTGATGGTAGAGGCTGCTGAGTAAAGACACCATCGGTATTAACTCTTACGGTTGAGAAAATGTTCACGTTCATAAATTCTAACATTTTGAACACATAAGCATATTGATGTGAACATCAGGCTAAAAGAAAATGGCGAGAAATCCCTGCCAAGCATCAACCTGATTATAATTGTGAGCATGTTAATGATGTTTGTGTACCTTAAAACAAATGGTGCGGGGCGCAGATGGCCTAGCTGTTAGGCTGGGCCCCATATATGGAGGATGTAGGCCTACAAGCGGACAGCCATGGTTCGAGTCCGACCTTCCAACCCTATCCACTGTCCAATAGAATAAAGGCAAAAAGCCCAAAAGTAAATCTGAAGCTTTGCCTCAGCTTTGAATCGACCGTTTCATTTCATAACATTGTGGTCAGAGACGGTAGATCATAAATTCATCTTTGATCTTCTCCGTTAATGACTGTTGTATATACTGCTTATTTTCATTGCTGCTCACTGACTCTGGGTGTGGGCACAAAGATAAATACAACACAGTATTGAAGAATGTGTTCCCTTTGGCCAGGGCCTGAACCTCCGCCACTCCCTCAGTGAATCACAGTCAGACCGTCTCTGAGGGTTTGGACTCATCTGATCTGTTGGTGCCTGAACCGAAGAGGAGTCCAAAGAACGAGATGCAAGAGGGCCAGGATGTGATGAGACAGAGAGACAGACCATGTATCAACCAGCTGCATTTTTATTATATTTTAATGTGCAGATACACCATCCACTTTGCTTTTGTCCTCTCTGCAGTCACACTGTTGCTTTCTTCTTCATGTGTTTTCAGGGCGCTGTCTCTCACTGCAGCAGGCGGCTGTGTTGTGTTTAAACTTTAAGTATGTTTCTGATATTTTTAAAGTCAAAACCACACAAACTGGGAAAATGCTTCAAATTTAGTTGGACATTGTTTAGGGTTGGACGAGTGTTCTGTGAGGTTTGGGAATCAGGTCAAATGACAAACTATTCTCATTCAGTGCTTCTTCAACGACCTGCAAGTGAAAAG
Source organism: Labrus bergylta (assembly GCF_963930695.1). NCBI lineage: Eukaryota > Metazoa > Chordata > Actinopteri > Labriformes > Labridae > Labrus > Labrus bergylta. The sequence goes on along the minus strand of NC_089196.1, from coordinate 27,954,492 downwards.
ACAATAAATGGTTAAAAACTGGAGGGGCATCAAGGCATCTTTCAAGATAAAACACAATGTTTGACCCTTGTTGGATGCCACTGTGCAACAACAAGCGTTGAACCATAATACTGTTAGATTTTAGTATTTGGTTTAGTTTTTCATGGTGCCAAAGGAAATATGTATTCAAGCTTACTCCTAATGATAGATATCTTTGAGGAAGAAGACATGCCGTTTCAACCACAGGTTTTCTTTAGGTGAGACCTGTGGTCAAAACGTTGTGATGAATTAAAACTTTTTGTGGCATTAGAGCGAGTGTGCAGGCATGTCTTCTTCCTCTGTCTGATGATTTTGCATCTTCATGATGTGCGTATAAATATCTTATTTTTCTAGATAGATATCTTTGGAAATAAATGCATAATTTCTTTTTAATCACATTTATCGCATGTGGTTATTTCCCTTTACATGTATGTGCACTGTAGATAAGCCAACATCTCCCTGTAGTCTCAGTGATGTAAAAGAAGGACACTGCTGCGTCTTTTGAATGTCTCATTTCACTTGAACAAACTCTCACACAGCTCAGCTGACGAGCCCAAAGTCATATCCACCTTATGACATCACACATTGACCTTTCTCACCGTTCCTTTGAGCTGTTTGACGTCAGTTTGGGATCCCTAACCACTTCCTGTTTTTGTGCTTAACTTCCTGTCCTAACCTTCACTCTACCAGAGAGTCTTTCAAAATAAAAGCACGATTGTATCCAAAAAGTACCCTTAGCTTGAGATGGTAAAAAAATTCAACATAACAGCATGACACAGTTTTAAAATGCAAAACATATGGAATTTGAAACTGAAAATGTGATTAACTATTTAAGGTCAGTGATTCATGGAGATAAAATGTTCTGATCTTTTGACAGTTTTAAAAGTATTTGATTTCACTTTGAAATATGATACGTAATTGAATTATGATATTGAGTCATTGTGTGTGATGAAGGTGTTCATGTGTTGCTAGCCAGCCTGCAGAGTGTGTGTGTGTGTGTGTGTGTGTGTGTGTGTGTGTGTGTGTGTGTGTGTGTGTGTGTGTGTGTAAGCAGTGTGCCATATCTGGTGTCGATATTGCATGCAGCAGCTCTGTGCGTGCTTGATTCCTGTACATCACATACAGAAATGAAATAATGAGAAACAGTGTGTTGCATGCAGTCCTGTGTGTGTTTGCGTGCAAAGAGAAAAGCAGGCAGGTAATCAAAGCAACTCAAAAACATTCCTGAAGACTCAGAGAGACTTTCTGTGGTCGAGGCCTGAGGAGAGAAGAGGAAAATAAAACCAGGTCCACACGCAAGGAGAGGAGGAGAGGAGAGGAGAGGAGAAGAGAGGAGAGGAGAGGAAATGAAAGGAAAGGGAGAGGGAGAGGGAGAGGGAGAGGAGAGGAGAGGAAAGGAGAAAGAGAAAGAGAAGGAGAGGAGGGGAGAGGAGAGGAGAGGAAAGGAAAGGAAAGAAAAGAAAAGGAAAGGAAAGGGAGAGGGAGAGGAGAGGAGAGGAGAGGAAAGGAGAGGAGAGGAGAGGAGAGGAGAGGAGAGGAAAGGAGAGGAGAGGAGAGGAGACAAGGTACAGTAAAGTGAGGGTACAAGCGGAGGAGAGGAAATAAAAACAAAGAGAGGATTCAAGGAGAGGTCAGAGAAATCATTTTAGTACACACACTAAGTAAAATTTGGTGAAAATAAAAGTTACAACATGATGCAATACCTGCAGCCCGATCAGGTTGCACAACTACTCTGGCTCCTCCAGAATGACGTCATCTATACGTGTGATCACAAGAAGGCTTGATGTGTCTCCTAGCACAGTCTCTACAACAAGGAGAAGCTACCAGAAGACCAGCAGTTACAGGAGGAGACCTGTACTGGGGCGTCGAAGGGCATCAACCCAGCAGCCGAGCCGCTATCTGCTCCACTGTGTGAGGAGGAACAGGAGGAGCACAACCAGAGCCCTACAAAATGACCTCCAGAAGGCTGCTGTGTGCACGCTTCTGTTTCAGAGCGATTGCCAGACCTTAAACTGGGGCGGTGGGTCCTGGGTTCCTCCTGGTGCAGGACAATGCCCCTCCTCATGTGGCAAAAGTATGTTGACAGTTCCAGGATGAGGAAAGCTTTGGTGGCATTGAATGGGCCTTTTGTTCCCCTGACCTAAATCCAATTGAGCATTTATGGGACATTATGTATCGGTACACCCAACAGCGCCATGTACCGCCACAGACTGTCCAGGAGCTCACTGATGCCCTGATCCAGATCTGGGAGGAGGAGATCCCCTTCAGCACCAGTATAAAACCAAAACTGCTGTTTGGCTACACCTCCTCCACACTGCCAAAAATCCTGCATTGTTGTGTTAGCATGCTAATGTTAGCGCTCTTTAGTTAGCTCGTAGCTTCACATTGCGTGTAAATTGACTCAGACTGACCGTGATCTAAAAACTCTTACATGACATCTAAATAATAAGTGAGTATCTTCTTCTCTCTAGTCCTCGACTAAAACAGCTTTTATACACAAGGGGAGGAGCCAGCCGTCCCGTCCATGTAAACACGGCTCTGACAACAACACAGCCAGCGCAACTCGAGCTTCTCACTCATTGTAGACAGTCATGAACCAGAGACACATTTACACAGGATAAACTTGATTTATGATTTATTTATGTGTACAATGTCGCACATTCTTGCTTTAAGGTGTACGTTTTATAAACATAAAATCTCATTATTTCACCTTATTTATGTTTCACAACAACAAACAAATCAGGTTATATCTCAAGCTAAAAAAAAATGTTTTTCCCCCAAACTTCCCATTCCGTCAATCATAGCTCTTAAAATCCTGAGCTGAGAAATGTTTAAGTTGTAAGAATTAGTCCTGTATTTAAATGACTCTCAGTCTGGAACGCAGCAGTACAACACAACAGCATTTGAACATCGTACCCTCAGCGTGAGGTTGGAGTAAAAATTATTACTTTATGAATGAAGCCACTCGACACTAGGAGGCGTATTTAGGTGTGACATAAATGACACAGATATGCAGATTTTCACCTTCAAATGATACATTATTTCAGCTCATCTCTGCATTATGACTCTCCTGAAGTCTCGCCCTTAAAATCTTCAATTCAAACTCCATAAGGAACAAAACATTTCAGAAACTGCAACAAAAAACGAGCTGTCTTGCACATAGGTCATCAAGATCAGTTCGGCGTTTTGTCTGCACATGTTCATTCAAAGACTCGTTTCTTTTATTTTTCTCTATTTTTGTGCACTACAGCAGCACAGCTTCCACCACATATCGTTCCATCTTTCTGAAGGAAACATGATGATAAAAAACGATACAATGAGATTCAGGATGTCCTCATCTTCCCCCTCTGAGGCGAGCCCTTCGTGCGGCTGCATCAGGGATTTCCCCGCAGCACTGAAACATTTCTGCAGACACAAAAGGAGGAGGATTTCTCTTTTGGGGGAAGAAGGAATTTGCGTGTATCTAAAAATAATTTCAAGTCACAACATCAATTCCAGAGGTGGGCGGGGCCTACCTGGCCGCAAGCAAGCTGACAACACCTACTTTGCACATATTTAAATAGACTGAGTGGTGGATTAAGAAGTAGATTTAGCCTGGACAAAGACTTCACGAGCGAGGAAAAGAGAAAGTGACAGAGAGGACTCCAGGTAAAAGAGAGGGGAATAGAAAGGGATGCAAGAAAAGTCAAGGTCATAAGGAGCAGAGTTGATTGGTGATAGAAGACTGACAGAAGTGAGAGAGGGAAAAAAATGAGCACCTAAAGAGTTGTAGCATAAATTCTTTGGAACAGGACTGATTGACTGTAAGAGATTCAGACCGGGATTCCAAATTCCAAAGAAGCCGCAAAAGATTCCTGACAGTGAGAGAACTTCACCAAACATCCATCATGTCCTCCTCCTCCTGCAGACTGCTCCCTGTAGCTCTGGGGCCTTTGGAAGCAACCAGCACCATCACCTTCAACTCCTTTTCCAGTTCTTCATCATCTTCCTCCCTGCGTCCCTCTCCTCCCCGAGGTCGTCGCCCCCGCAGGGTCCTGTACCCGGCCTGTCAGAGCAGGAAGCCCCAGCTGAGGGAGGCCCCGGATCAGGCTCTGCGTTGGCTGCTGCTCCTCTCTGCAGTCGTCTTCCTGCAGATTTACAGTGAAGAGAGCCACACCTGTGCAGGTTGGTTTGCAAATATTAAGATCCGAGGCAAGATCATGACACAAAATAATGAATCATTTTAGCCAAATGTTCTGTAAATGTAGGCAAGACCTCTTTGGTTTTGTGGCAGTAAGACTACATTGGCTTTGGCAGGGCTGTAGTTATGCTAACTCCCTATGATTTACAGATAAATACTACAAGTCTGACCATATGTACGTGTAAACTTTGCATCTGATTTAGATTTTGTTTCCCCCAAAGTCAGGGGTGTGCCCAAACCTTTTTTTGACTTGGTTGGTTCAACTGGTGGAAATGACTCATGCAGGGGTGGCAAGATTTTAAAGCTTAAAGGAAAACAAAAAAACACTAATTAGGGCCACAAATTAATAAACTTAACAATCCTGTGAATGCACACACCTGCATATTTGCCCATTAATAAACAAAACACTCACTCAAACAATGTCCATTCTACAATTGACACGTGGAGTAGTCGGCAACGCGTCATGCAGCTCAGCGCGCTGCAGCAAACGGAGTGAGCACGGCCTGCAGCAGGCCTCTTAATTACTCAGGTGTGGCCTAATAGGTTCAAGGCAGGAGTCGGCTTTAAGGGGAAAGTGGGATTTGCAACACTTCAATTTAATAAAGGATCGGGGTTAAGAGATGATTACGCTAGGTGTGCAAAACTCTTTTGTTGTTCTCTTTGTCTCTTTCACCCAGGAGACATATGTGTGTGTCTCCGTTTGATGTCTGATTTCAGCCTAAGGTAGAATATTTACTAAAACCAAATAATGAAATGCAAAAAGTTCAACATGTGGTTAGGCCTGTCCACTAAAAGTAATTGGCACTATTTAGAAAAATATGAAGGTTTGGGTGCAAAATGATAAACTGCAATCACTGTTATATTCACGAGGCCTGTATCTGCATTCCATGTTTAAAAAAGATCTTGAGCTTAATCTTTTCATCAAACCCACGACTGACCCCTTGAGGGACTAAGCCACTCCTTATCTTAGCAATCTACTGAATAAGGGACCAATGCATTCAAATCCTGCACCTAAATGTTCTTCTGATTTAATTCTGAAAAAAGAATTATTCTCTCTGTTGTGAATCTGCAGATCTCCAGAACCAGAGCCCAGCACCAGCAGCATCTCTGTCCCAGGAGGGTGATGGGAGCCTGGGCACAGTGCAGGGGTGGACGGGGGAGGAGCCTTGGAGGGTCCATACAATGGGCGGAGCTTCAGAGACGGAGTGTGTGGTGGCGTGATTGAGAAGCAAATTATGTTTCACACATCAGCTTCTGTTGCCAAAGACACTGGATGAGCTTGGACAGGAGAAAAATGTAAAAAGCTGCAGATGATAAGAGAAACACCAGTCACAGATCAACAAGTTCAATTCACTGACTGTAAAACAATCCATCCACACTGGTCTGACTATTGGGAGACAGTGTTTTTGGTCACTGTCAGACTTTATTTCTCTGAAGCTGCAGACCTCTGACTCTAACATCTGTACAGTTTGATTCACATTGAATCTAAACGAGTGAACTGGTTCAGCCACTATGCTGACGATGATGTGCTCTCTTTCTGCAAAAGACTGGACATAAAAACAGACTTTGTCAAGCACAAGGAGAAACTTTTTCATTTCTTCAGCACATCAAACCTACCGTTTTATTTAATTGTGCAAGACATTACACATGACACATGTACAAGAACTTTTTGATACTTAGATCCAAAATTGTGGAATAAAAAGTCCTTAAATTTGTCTGTGTGTTTGTTTTTTTGCGCAGTGATATTAAGTACAATTCTTGCGAGGTACAAAGAACTTGTACTTTACTTGATTATCTCAATCTTTGTTATTATTATTTTCAACTTCATTGTTCTTGTTTGAGACATTTTAATAGACTTTAAACTTTTAGTATCAGTTTAGAGTATTGTAGTCAAGACCACACTAACCAAGACCAGAGTGCTACGAGGTTGAGACAATACCAAGACATTTAGGGATCGAGACCAGGACAAGACCAAGGCAGGGAGAGACCGAGACAAGACCAAGAACAAGACCAAGACCGTAAATGTCAGTGAAAATTCATCATCTTGTGTGCAGGGGGCGTGTCACTCACTTAGACCGTAACACCAGGAAAGATATGGTTTTAACTGGGGGGGGCAAACCAAATTGCAAATGAATTGAAGTTATTTGTTGTTTTAGAAAGAGGAGTGTTCCTTCTAATCAAAGTAATGAAGTGGAAAAAAAAGCCCATCGGTGGCGGTCTTGACTGGTCTTTATTTAAAATTCAGAGTCTGCCCAGTCTGAGACTGAGACAAGACTGAGTCAAAATGCTTTAGATTCAGAGACTAGACCTCCTTCGAGAGCTCTAGGCAGATAAATTATCTCCAACTTCACTCACAAAGAATTAAATACTTATTTATTAAAGTGTAAATAAAAATATGCAAAAATAATCAGGTGAAAGTGAAATAATTGAACAACTGTTGTGTTTTTAATAGTCTTATTTCTCACAGTGGTGTAAATTTGATTTAAAGTCAAAGTTGAGAACACGTTGTCTTCTGTCTGGTGTTCAGTAAAAACTGTGAATGATCAGACTCTGGTTCAACCGGCTCTCTGCTCTGACACCCGAGAGCTCCACCTCCGTCATCAACGACCAAACGTGCTGATGTGTCCTGAGGCACTTTGAGCAGAGGGGTCTCTGCAGTGATTCACAGAGATAAGGTAATCCCTCGCTCGGCCCACGCAGACATGCGTGAAACAGAGTGAAGTGAGGGAGGAAATATGCGACTGTCTGGTTTCTGGTTTCACTGTGAGAAAGTCAGCGTGTCTGAACATGCCTCAGTATGTAGAAGTGATGCTGTAATAAAAGGTAATGTAAATATCATAGTCATACAAGAGGAGACATCATTGATACATGGGGGGGTGGGGGGGGGGGGGTGTAATGTGTAAGAAAATAACAATCTAAAGGGGTAAGAAACAGAAATCAATCACAGTGTGTGGATCCCACCACCAGGGGGCTCTCTATCAAAACAATAACAAAAGATGACGTTGAACGGGGAATCATGGGAGTTCTCTTTGCTGTTTCCCCAGATTTCTGAAATCGGGATAGGATGTTTACGTGCACAAACACAAAAACGCGATAATTAAAAAACCTGATCAAAAGCCGGACACTCAAGTCCATGTTAACGTACTCCGTGTTCATGATTTAATATTTAATATATGTTTAAGATGCCCTGAATAACACATCAACTTAAATTGCTCTCAAAAGTCAAAGTTTAAAACTGAACTAGTGTAAATTAAAGTAACGCCCTCATTAATTAAATTATAAACACTGGAGTTAAAAGCTATACTTGCTAATCCAGCTTTTTGTTTGCAGAGATCTTTCTCACACTTTTATTACAGCGACTGGGCTGGACGACCCTCAGCACCGTCTGCATGCAGAGTTTAGGAGGGTAAAATCAAACAGATACCTGAGGTTGTTTGTCCCATCAGCAGGTTTCTAAATAAGTTGTAGGCATTGTTGTCAGTAAACTTTTACTCTTGACTGTCTTTGTGTCTCTTACCTCACTCATGTCCATTATGATAATATCCATGGTAGTTATGTTTTATATGTATGTATTAATGTCTTTGTGCTGTTTTTTATGATATGTATTGACTGTATGGTCTCTGTTGCAAACCAAAATATACCTCTCGAGGACCATAAAGACTTTTCCAGTCCAATCAATATTTACAATATATTACTTTTCTTTCTCGTGAGCTTCAATGAGCAGCTAATATGAACTCATCAGGAGACAAAAACGTGTGAATCACAGAACTGAAATGAAACTATATGTTTGATAGACGTCTGGTTGTAGGAATCAGATAGAAACGAGACAGTTTCATACGGCTGGCCTGCAGGTAAAGTCACGTCACTGTGTGTTTGTAATAACTCTGTTCAGACATATGAAGCTGTGTTTGTGAGCTCAGTGTGTTGTTCATTATTTTGAACACAAACATCCCGTCACTGCAGGAGAAGACGGCGTGATGACAGATTTAGAGTTGACTGCAGTCTGAACCTTTCTGCCTACATGTTCCAGCATGCATTGTTCAGTCAAGTCAGATTTGTTTACACAGCACCAAAAAACAACAAGAGGAAAATTAAGCCAGTGTGGAAGTGAAAAATCCTGCAGGTCCTCGAGGGTCCGTTTGAGGCCGGCTGCAGAAGCACAGGAAGTCACATACACACCCCAATTATCCAGCCTGGTACAAAAAATGAATTAGGTCTGATTAGTTATCATCCTGATGGGCACACACTGGACTGGGGTGAATTTTTTTTAAAACACATCCGTTTTGATTTCATGAACAATACGTGTCGTGCAGGCGCATAGCTGACATGGCTGACAGGCGAGCGCGGTGTAACGTTTCGTCAAGAGGCTTAAAACTCGCCTCAGTTCCAGCTCTCAGCCTGTCGTTAGGTTGACTGAAAGTTACGGTGCGTTCGAATTGTCCCTCCTATCTCCTTTCACTATCCACTTTACCTTAACCCCGGAAGCAGTTAAGTGGCGGCCATGATAAGAGCCGTTCGAATTCTCTAAAAGTTAAGGAAAGGTGGGTCAATGCTTCCTTTATAACCTCCTTTAGCATAGGATACACTGGACCATCCTTTATGAAAGGAGATGAGATATGACGCCCCACAATTCCTTGCGGCCGCAACATTTAAAGTGAGTCGCGCATCCGACTGTTCACGGAAATGAACGATGATCGTAAAGTGACACAGATGAAGGGATAAAAAGAAAACAGACATTTTTATCCAGATGATGTTTTATTCAACGTATTTCATTCACTTAAGAATACTTTGTGCAGTTGTACATTTGTATGCTTAAAACATTATGTGTAAGCTATATCTTGCAGAAATGTAACAATTAATTTCATACAATCATATTGATGTTGATGTTGATTTCTGATTGGACAGGAAGCTGATGGTTTCACTTTTTTTACTTGTAGCCTGGTAGCCTATATTGCTTTTATTTCAATCCCAACCTTGTGGTAATAAGGATTATTTCACTGGTAAGAAGGCACAGGGGAAAGTTTTTTAGATGCGTTTTTTGTAGTCCATTCTCTGAACATTGTAGTTTCAACACGGCGGACCCGCGTCATTAACCTCCGCCGGCCCGTCGCATTTAATGACGTCGCCTAGTGGAAATGTGTTCGGATTGTCAGAGCAACGAGATCGCCTTTCCCTAAGTCCTTTATGAATTCTCCTAACATCTTTCCTTAACCTCATGACGTTTTCCCCGGGGTTAAGGTAAAGTGGATAGTGAAAGGAGATAGGAGGGACAATTCGAACGCACCCTTAGGCTGAGTCAGCATTTCCAGCACGGAGACCGCCATCGATGAGACTCAAGTGCCCCCTGCAGGAACAGACGGGTGATGTCACTCAGGCTACCATTAGTATTCACAGTCTATGGTTTTCATATATTGAAGTTTGTGTTTATATGGTGGGATGAACTTCAGCGGTAGCAGTCAACAGCGGAATTTTGCAGGGGTGGTAAACATTTCCATGGTAACAGCCGGGTGCACCAATCAGCGACATTGTTGTTGCACTTAAGGATTGTGGGTTGTGTAGTATTTTCCCCAAGAAATTACAAACAGGTGCTCATACCATCGTTTCACATTCAGCTCGACGTTGGCTATCTTAAACATGAGAGCAGCAGCTCAGCAGGAGAACGATGATGGACAGACAAAGATAATCTAATTGTCAGACATGTTTGAGTTCTGATGTCATTAAGAGTTTATTTAAAATGCTCATTGTAAACAACCAGGGCGAGGTGATAACAAACACACACACACACACACACACACACTGACACCTGTATGAGCTGAGGTGTTGTGGTTGAATCTGTCACCGTGTCAGAATGAACCTCGGAGTGACTCAGGACAAAACTGTTTCTAGAAGAGGAAGAAGACATCACGTCATCGCAGAGCAGAGTGACAGTTTGATGACAACGACGCTCAGTTTCTATTAGAGAGCGCAGAAATCTGTGTGTGTGTGTGTGTGTGTGTGTGTGTGATTTGTTTATATAGTTAATGAGTGAAGTGATTCACATATGTGTTGAAAGACCCAATGAACAATCAGGACACACTCACTGCAGGTGTGTGAATTTGGTTCCCACGGTTATTTGAATAACCTGAGCGAAGATTTCGGAGGACTCAGTGCAAACTTTTTTTAAAGTTACAAACTCTTATTATTATTATTAAATTTAAATGTTTTAAGAGTTTGTTTTGTTAAACATCTATTTATGGATCTAATAAAACAAGAAAAGAAAATCTTTTGAAATATATTGTAATTTATTGTATCAAAACTGTCCTTTTGCCCGAGCTGCTCGCTGTGTCCTGCATTGTTGTGTTAGCATGCTAATGTTAGCGCTCTTTAGTTAGCTTGTAGCTTCACATTGCATATAAATTGACACAGAATGACCGTGATCTAAACAAACTTAGGTGAAATCTAAATAAGCAGTGAGTATGTTTTTCTTCTTTCCCGTCCGTGTAAACATGCAAGGGGCGTGGCCTTTGAAGGAGCACAGAGGGGAGGGGGTGCGTGTAGACCAAGGGGCAACCTCCGGTCTCGAAAAATGAAGCCTATGCGGAAGTACAAAAAACTGCAGTTCCTCGAGGTTCCACTTGAGGCTGGCTGCAGAAGCGCCGGAAGTGCCATAAGCCCACAGCCAAAAAAGCCCGTTTTTACCACAGGAATCAACATGTTTACAGCCTGGTTCAAAAAACGAGATATATCTGAGAAGTTGACGGCCCCTTCTCCTCACACTGTGGGGGGGGTGAATTTTTTTATAACTCATCGGATTTCATTCTATTAAGGAAAACGGCTATGCCCATATTTGGTTGTGTCAGATTTGATTGACAGCTGTGCGCGCTGCATCTGTCTGTGAGGTCAGGAGGCTAACAGCTTGATCCGTCTGATTTCTCCTCTTTCTTACTTCGTTTGGAGAGTTTGTGTAACACATATCTGACAACATACATGGCTTGCTGTGCGGTTAACAGACCATCCAAGAAGTTGATGCTTCAGTTTTTTTCGGTAAGTGATATAGTAGTGTTATATTTACTGCTTACTCGTGTCAGTATTTACAGACCTAGCTTGTTTAGCGTTAGCTTGTAAACCAGTCGGCTAACTGTGTAGCTCATTATTTACATTATTTACATTATTTACATTATTTACAGTCAATGGTTTAGAAATGTTTGTTGTTAAGATGTTGTTGTTGAAAATAGTGAGTTTGTGTGATGTTAGAAGCTAAAGGTTCACCTCGGTGGTTAACCACAGACTGTAAATATGTTTATCTGATGTTATGATGAATGTTATACTCCACGTAAATGTGGACATTAAAAAACAAACTTTGTGTAGTAATTATCCGTCAGTAACATAAACTGAACTGAACCTAATGTGCTGTGTAGGTTATAGAGGATGACATTAATGTTACATGGTTGATGTAGTGTCTTAAGATTTGAGCAAACTGTTAACAAATAAAAAAAAACTTAACTTTGTAAGGGCATCTGTAACCATTAAGAACTATATTAATAACCATATTAATTTTCACTGAACTCATACACAGAATATAGCTGTAGAAATATAAAATATAAATAACATATGGAATGAAAATAAGATATAAAGCACATAGATATAAAGTATAAGAAATAGTTTGAAGAATACAGCCATGTACTGAGCTCATGTTAATAATAAATGAGTTACTGTATGTTCTGTACTGAAGCACAGAGAGTTGGGACCTGTTAATGATTTAAATAATTCAGATTATATTTGTTTCATGTTAAGATGAAGTACTATCCACAATAAATTGCTGAATTTTTCCTCACACAAAATCTGAGACAATTTGATGTGGAATATCATTGTGTGAGTGAGAGAGCTGAAAACAGCATGATTACAATAATGTTTATCCTCTTAACTTTGAATAGATATTGATTACCTGAATACTGTACCTTTGTTGTCTGGGTAGTACACTGTTGAATTTATAAATGTGCTCTTACACACAGATGAATACCGAAAAATAGATCAGAACAAAAAAATGATTTAATGAATAACTGATATTTTCTCTCTTTCTTTGCCATCCTGAAGACCTCTCACTAAAAGTCCATGTTCTCCTGGATCCATGTCACATGCTCGAGCTTCTTCTGAATGACTTTTCAACAGTTGAAGTTCTGCTGAGAGAAGCTGGCCAGCAGATAAGACAGCAGTACATCAAGGAGCTCCACAAGCTTCAGAAGGAGGAGGAGGGTTTGCACCTTGGAAGACTGTATTCATGCTGTTCAAATAAAACTAGATCTCCTCCAAACAACTTGCAATCAAACTATTTTCTTCCCATTTTAAAACCCTTTGTCCAGTTTAGATGGGATAAGTTGATATTATGTGATATTGATCAGGGAAGACTACATTTCTAAATCATTTTTAACTGTGTTTTTATTCACAAGTTATTGATCTTATTTACTCTCCATGTATCTTGATTTAAGAATGGGGCTGTGTTTAAGGGCAAATTTTTGCAATGACTCTGTTCCATCCCACTTTCAGAAATGAACTACATTAGTATTTATCAAAAGAATAAGAAGTTGTGTAAAAGTAGACTTCCTTCCCTAAGCTATTGAGTTGAGCATTAATCTGAAATGTATACTCATAAGTAGACATAAAAGAGTGCATTTATATAGAAATATTTATTTAATCTGAAAAACAACATTAAAAAAAGTCTGTTTTTATAGCAGAGATTAACATGTTTACAGCTTGGTACAAAACAAACAAATAGGTGTGATTAGCTCATGTCTCGATGGACACACACTGTACGGGGGGGTGAATGTTTTGATGAAGGATAAGAGTTACTCACAATAAGGCGTGTAGCTGACCAGCTTGACAGGTGGGCGCGGTGTAACGGTTTGTCAAAAGGCTTAAAACCTGTCTCAGCCTCAGCTCTCAGCCTGTGGGTGACATCACTCAGGCCGTCCGGGGGAGACCTCCCTCACAGCGAGCTGTTGAAGAGAAGTAACTGAAGTCCACCCCAGAAGAACCAACAAATGCAGATGTTGTTGAAGCTCAGGTTTCTTCCTCTGTCTCTGCAGCTCTCTGGGAACCTCGACGGACAAGTCACCAATAATCCACACTGTGTCTATAAGAGAAATACAAAGGTGTTCAATTAATGCCTCAGACAAGACAAAATGTACAGTTAACTACATGTGACATCTCAGGGTGTTTTTTTGTTATGAGCCACATCTGCAGGAATAATATTGAACAAGGTAGCTGCAGCTCATCATAATAGATGCCAGTCTTAAACACTATTTTTTCTAATACTTAAAGTTTTTGGTGTGAAGCTGACACTGTCCACAGACTCCATGACTTCACAGGGTTCAATAGAAAACAAATGTCTTATAATAAATACTAAATAATTATTTTTCAACTGTCATGTTCACCTCATCGCTGTTGACATCAGTAAATATAAAACACAGACATTCCTCTTTTTGTCAGAACAGTAACATGAACTGTATGCTTTGTAATATTGATTTCTTCTGGATGTCTCATATTTACAGTCTATGGATAAAACTTTGTTAATGTATTTCTCTGCTAACACTGACAAAGTCTAACTTCTCTAACAAATAACTCATAAACATAATTGTATATTTAAAAAAGTGTAGTTTTAAGACTTTAATTAAATATTTGTGTTGAATATAATTTGTTTTAACTGTTGTAGAAAAGTTAAATGTTAACTTCCTGTTTGTAGAGTTTTCTCAGGACGAGCAGGAATAGTTGATGATAGCAGCCTAGCTGTTAGATATGCTGTCAAGTGGACTGCTAACGTCAAGCTGAATGGGCGGAGCTAAGTCCCGCCGGTCCCGCCTTACTGCTGTAGCTAGGTTGATCCGAAGTTAGGTTGAGACTGCAAATCCAATATGGATGCGGCCGTCGATTGGACTCATTTTCTGCCTATGTCACAGACGGGTCAGGGTTCGTCCAGTAATATTTACAGTCTATGGTGTAGACGGAGCACTGGGGGAATGCTACTTTCAAAATCATGCTAGTTTTTTAGAAAATTACCAACCCTGCCTTTAAGATGAAACTGAAGATGTAGTTAAACATTTTGTCTGGATGAAGCATGTTGTGGAATCAGCTTCATTACAGCATCTGTTGTCTGATGTTTATAGTTTACATGTTTTACGTTCTTCAGTGTCAACCTTCATTCATTCATTGTGTTCAAGCTGCTTTGTTGCTCTGCAGGAATGTGTGTTCAGAGTTTGTTTGTGCAGCCTCATGATGAACCTGTCAACTCTCTGTCTCATGTTCTGAACAGCTGCTGTGTTAAAGCATCAACAGTTCAGAACATTCTCACTGTGATGTAATCGAACCTTTGGCACCAAAAACTAAAACAAAAACTCTTCTGCTGAATGTTTTTATAAAGAAAATGTGAACAACTCTCCATACAACTGTTTTCACTAAGACCTCACAGTAGTTAAGGATAGTAAGTTAGTACACATAAGGGAACTTTATAGGTTATTAGGTCCCAGTTAAAGAGAGCATTTTATACCTCTCTTTAGAGACAGGACAGTAGATAGAGTCAGAAATCAGGGAGAGAGAGAGAGTGGGGAACGACCATAGACTGTAAATAATAATGTTTGAAGCCTGTGAGATGTCATTCATCTGTTCCTGCAGGGGGTTCTGGAGGCTCATCGGCAGCAGCCGCCATGTTGGAAATGCTGTCTCAGTCTAACCTTCAGTCATCTTAATGACAGGCTGAGAGCTGGAGCTGAGGCGGGTTTTAAGCCTAACTATGGATGACATGTTACGTTCATAAAATCGAAACCAGCTTCAAGCGGACGCTCAACAAACTGCATGATTTTGTACTTTCACAGTGGCTTAATTTTTAAAAACAGGAGGTTGTCACTTGGGAACGGCATGCAGGACAAGGCCAGTAGGGGGCCCCCAAGGGCTGCAACACAGCAGAGGCTCAAAATGTTCAAAGTTTGCAATGACAGTCGGAAACCTCCCTAAGGGGGCCCCCATAGTTTGTCATTGAAAGTCGCTGAAGAAAAAAGGAAGAGGAGTAATCTGTCTGGGAGTAACTGAAATAAAGTCCAAGCCATTTTAACAGCATCGTTTACTGTGTCAGAATACTTTCGACATAACAGTGATGAACGCTGGTTGGAGGGGCCCCCTGTGGATTCTTCTGCCCAGGGCCCACATAGACTCTCGGATCACCACTGTGAATCAGAAGTTGTGTATCTTGTGTGGTCTTTATCAGCACAGGAACACAAACCACACAACATGTGTTCTTGTTGCCATAAATGGTGGAGTTGATGACTGTCTTCTATAAAAGGTGTTCCAGGTGCGGTGAAAGTTCGTCTCTGTTTACTCATCGCTGCGTCTCATGGTGACACTCGGGTGTCACAGAAATATTTTCACTACTATGTAATGTTGGGGGAAGCTGCTTTATTATTTCATTTGATGCTTCACTTTTTGTTGTTGGAGAATAATCTGAGAAAGTTTATGTGGATTTTAATTCACATTATTCATTCAGGCTTCATTCATTAAAGCAGGGGTGTCCAAAGTGCGGCCCGAGGGCCATTTGCAGCCCTTGAGGGGATTTTTTGCGGCCCGTGACTTCAAATGAAGAATCTGAAGATTTTGGCCCGAGGCCTCGATTAAGATTGGCACATTTTCTTAGTTTTTTAGTCTTAGTTTTTTTCATGTTAGCAAGGGCTGAACAATATTCCTAAAATAAAAAAATGTTCAGTACAATGTATGTTTGTTTCTTTTAAATCTACAGCTTTTACTATTTTCCAAAATAAAATAAAAAACTTATGCACAGTTTTTGCAAACAAGCCAACTGTTGTTTAACCATTTAATGACCTGAGCTAAATGCAGAAAGCTTTTCTAAATTGATTCTGAGAAAAAAACAAATAAAGTAGAACGAAGAAATCAAGGTATTTGATTCCCTTTTATTAAAGGGTTTCTTTAGCGAGCCTTTTTATTCTCATCTACAAAGCCTTACTACTTTTTCAACTATATTTTAAAAAACAAAACCTGTGGCCCGTGAGCGATTCTAACAGGACAATTTTGGCCCGCAAGAAAAAAATTAATGGATGAAAGACAACAACTCCCAGAATGCACAGCACCGCAGGCCACTCCCACTAAGGTCCTCTATTTACAGACATTTACTACAACACATATGGCCGTTTCCTCAACTGATTCCGAGATTTCTTCCAGAGGGAATTGGCATCTTGGAAATTCCTGGCAGAAAACAGACTCTATGTCTGTGTCCATAGGCAAACAGTGAGAGCACCAACAACACCAGTCCGCCCCAGCTCGAGCCGGCCCGGGCTCCTCGTCCTCACTGCGGCCGACAGGCAGGTCTCGTGGAACTCAGCCTGTGTGAACAATGTGACTTTCTTTTGTATCTTTCTTGTCATGATGAGTTAAAAACACTTTTGATTAATGAAATGTACGCTCATACTTGGAGCTCTGATGACGACAGGATGGAGAGGTTTGTTTAATATCTGTTTATAAGTCGGACATTTTTAGCCTGGAAGGAAGAATGGTTTATTTTGTTATTATTTTTATGAAGTGTCTCCTTTTGGTCTTTTGGTCTCTTTGTATCAAAAATGGGGTCTTGTAAACCTGATTTGGGCCAGGCATATTGTTTATGCACAACACAATAATTATCAAATCAAATCAATCAATCCAACAATCATAAATCTGTGATACCACGACAAGCAAATGCACACAGTCTTTAAGAAGCGTGTTTGGAATGAAAACTTCTTGTTCATACTTCCACAAGACAAACTAGTCCGACATAAAAAAGGACAAACTGTGGTATATTCAGGAGGAGTGCGTCATCTCCTTTGTTTTAACCAGGAACAACTCGATGCTCTGCAGGTTATTTCTGACCTGCTCGATGCTCTGCAGGTTATTTCTGACCTGCTCGATGCTCTGCAGGTTATTTCTGACTTGAATGAAACTAATCCAACAACCTGATCCTTCTGCCTTCTCAAGAATGGAAACTACGCCTTGATTTCCAGATAAAAGCTTCAGTACAGAGTTCAGCTGTCAGTCAGCAGCACATTGATGCTGTCACAGACAAAGGGCAACAACACCTGAGCGGTCGGAAACATTCCTGTTCTGCAGTCCCAGTTAATAGTTAAGAGTGTCACCTCCAGCGAAAACAAAAACACCCACAGGTAACTCCTCAGCACTATTTTTGGCTCAAAGACAGATTTAGCTCAAGTTTGTGAAACATTTCTCAAGGTGTCACTTCGTTTCATAATATTCAGCCGTGAGAAAAAACAAAGAGGAATCCTGTTGTCACCCTAAACGTGAAGAGTGATGAAAATTCAGCAAAAAAAAGGTGAAATAATGAACATTCCTTTTTGAGTTTTTAAATGATTATTCTGCGTTATACTTGTCTCTGACTCTGAGGCTGCACACATCACGCCTGGGTACACTCTTAAACCCACTGAAAAAGCTGCCAAGGGTTCATTTCACTTTGTCCACAACTTGGACATCACAGCTTTCTCCTCCTGGTTTCTGCATGAACATATTTTCTTTAGAATTTTTTCTGCCGCCCATAGACTGAAACACAAAGTTAGGTTTTAATGACTTTTGAATTTTTTCACAATGTAAAAATGTTGCCAAACCATCCTGATTATTTTGTGCATCAAAACATTTGTTAACCTTCGCGATTCTGCGTTCCAGGTGCACCGAGGAGACTTATTGGTTTGCTCCAGGGCTGAAGTTGTGGCTCTCAAATTGTCACTGTTAGAAATTAGTCGTTATCAAAAAAAAAACCGGAAAGAACAGAGTCAATAAAAGCATGGGGGTCCGCTCAGGGCTTCTGTAGTTCAGGTTCATTAGGATTATTTACTGGTTCAGTTTGTCAGACCCTTCAGGAAAATATATGAATTTAGATTTTTGCTAGTCTCTCTTCTCTTGTACTTCTCCTTTTGTCCTGATTTATGTGATTATGAAAGAAGCTCCCACATGAACATTTGTGTTTAACGACAGGAATCTGTAAGTCAGCAGATGATCCATCGGTTCAACTTCCTCTAAACCCAGTGGCCTCTGGGATTTTCCTGCTGAATGTTTGAGTCCGGCGGTTACAGGAAGAGAGAAGAAACAAACCAGTGACACAGCAGAGTGACTTAAACCCTCCTGTGTGTGTTTTTCCTGTCTGAGACAAGCTGCTGGGAGCTGCTGACGTGGAGCGGCAGTCACAATATTACTCAGAGCCCCTAAATGAAATGTTTAGATAAGTCGAGTTTAGCTGTGAGGGGCCGCACGTTTCTGGACGGTTCAGCAGCTCTGAGATTCACTTCAGCTCAGACACAGCTGGGATTGGTCAGGAAGACGTCCACCCTCTCCTGTCCCCCTCCCCCGACTCAGACCAGCCCGTCCAATCAGGTCCGGATGGAAAATGACGAAAAAGCAGAGAAAACTTTCAGCGAGAGGCCCAAACCGCCTGCTGTCTAAATTTAACTCTTTACAGGACAGAAAAGATGTTTGTACTGCAGGAACCTTCCCCAAGAATGAGTGAATTTTCACTGCAGGAGCCAGCGTTTTAATAAAGTCCCATCCTGCTGGTTTGCTAATATTCATGAAAGAATGAGGACTTTAGGTTGAGACATGCAGAGCTGAACATATCTGATCGATTGAGAACTCGCAGCGTTTAGGAGACTCTTTCCGACATTGAGATACTGAAGATGCATTTTTACTAATCGTGCCCAGGACTCTTTGCTCCCCTAAAGTTCCTACTTTCACAAACCTTTTGTAGAAACAAATAAAGGAAACTAATTTAGACCGAGGTGTTCGTGGTGGAACATTGACTGTAATATAGACAATGTGTCTCACTTTCTAACCATCGTACTAAAGTGAAGCCTAGATTTGTCCATGACGGAGGTGGATTTTTAACGCTGGTGATGTCATGTGAAGATCCCTCAGGTGTGTTCAGTCCACAGCAGAACAGATTCTTGTGTGGGTTCACTTATGGAGTAAAGGCGAGAGGGCTAGCAGTCACAGGCAGCTCATTTTAGCCCTAGCATCAGAAATGTTTTTAGAGATTTCATGTTATCCTCATACACCCTACCGCATCTTTGTCTTTATTCTTTCACTGAGGCCAAGTTTAGAAAATAATCAAATCAATTAAATACCATTAAAATTGAGTCGAATCATGTTTCATTTTGATTCGTTTCAAATGGGAAGGAGGCCGGCGACAAGAGATTTTGTCCAACCTAGTAACAGTAACTAAGGAGGGCAGGGCTTGACAAAGGGCTATTTCCTGGTTGGGGGCAGGGCTTGACAAAGGGCTACTTCCTTGTTGGGGGCAGGGCTTGACAAAGGGCTATTTCCTGGTTGGGGGCAGGGCTTGACAAAGGGCTACTTCCTGGTTGGGGGCAGGGCTTGACAAAGGGCTACTTCCTTGTTGAGGGCGGGGCTTGACAAAGGGTTAATTGATACAGGCAATTTCTAGTTTTCTTTGGATGGTTTATACGACCTCCAGCCTCGGATCATGGGGAGAAAGAGTGATTAACAAAAACAACAACAACAACAAAAGCATTCCTGCGTCCTGACACAAACATGTGTCGGGGGGCTTTAGTGTGGACTGAGCGACACTATAAGGGGATTATGTGGTTATGTGGCGTCCCCCGTGCAGCCGGTGGTTGCCTGCTGGACTCTGCTCTGTTCTGCACGTAGGCCCGTTCACATGGCAACGAGCCAGAGACGAGCCAGCACGGCCAATCAGACGAGTCTTTGATCAGAATTACCGGACAATAATGACCCACATCACATGGACGCCATAATGACCTGAGCTCTGTGTGAGCAGCGACAGTGAAAGTAACCCTCCATGATGGTGGCCTGCGGAGGTCAAAAACAGTTCAGAAAAACACACGGGGCAGGAGTGTGGTCACATTATGAACGTGACTCACCATCAACTCACTTTTCTTTTTCAGCTGGAAGTCATTTGATCGGTTACAGTAAGAGTGGAAAAGGCCGACAGCAGAGTGTGATGTGTGTGGAAGTTTTGAGCTGCAGACAGCAGGCGGAGATGTGAGGCGCCCCCACTGTCTCTGACGTCTGTGAACCACCATGGAGAGAAAGCTGGATTAGAGCCATTCAAATAACTTACAGGAGCTTTTCCAGACACCAAACTGTGCTTTTAATGTGGTTGGAGTTTCTCCTTATTTTACTGTCAGAGTGGAAAAAAACTTTCCTCCATCTCTCCGAACTCCGAACAGTTTCAGGATCCTGTAAACCACAATGCTTGAACGCTTTAGGGAGGAAATATGCTTGAACCTGCCAAACATTTCTTTCACATTTAGTGATCTTAATGACTCATTTATGAGAAAGTTTGAGGATATGACTCTAGTTAGCTTCAGCTGGCAGCCGTGAAACAGACTGTAGAGGTTCCACGTTATCATTTTAGGGCTACAAGCGATGCACATCCAGTTAAGGTTGTGGTTTTTGTCCCTGACCGGCTCAGATTGTGATTTGAGGTATCTGGCATCGTCACGATCCTTTCTGTGATGAAGAAGAATGTGCGACTTTTTGATCCAGTACATGTCGTCCTTGAGCACCAGTATGAAACCAAAACAAACTGCTGTTTGGCTACACCTCCTCCATACTGAAGCCTCCGCTCTCCCCCAGAGACACACCTCCAACCGCCCTCCAGGAGTTATGAATTAGAACGCACTTCAAAAGCCTCCTGTGGACAGGTGTTGAGAACTAGCATGCTTGCTAAAACACTTAAACAATGCATCTGTGATGTCCATGCCAAATAAAGTCTATTATTATCAAACACCATTAAGCGCAAGCGGCCGGACAAAATTGTCCTTTGCTCAAGCTGCAATCACCTGTGGTCTGCATTGTTGTGTTAGCATGTTAATGTTAGCTCTTAACTTCATATTGCATGTAAATTGACACAGAATGACCGAGATCTAAAAACACTTTCATGAGATTCAAATAATCGGTGAGTATGTTCTTCTTCCTCTCTCTAGCTCTTGACTAAAACAGCTTTTATACACAAGGGGAGGAGCCAGCCGTCCCGCTCATGTAAACACGGCTCTGACAACAACACAGCCAGTGGGACTTGTTGAGTCATTCACAAAAACTCACAGAACACGGGAGTCTACTGCTGCCTCCATCTGTTAGTATGTTTTATCAATGAGGCTACCAGCGTTAAATGCGATTAATTAATGTCTCAAACGAATGCATTCATTTCTTCCACTGTGGATGAGCCTGGAGAAACATCTTAAAACAGACCGTTTGCTTACATGCATGCAGCTGTCTGTTGAATACATTAAATGAAGCTAAATAGTAAGTAGATCACTGAGGCCCTGTTTATATGACAACTATTTAAGCCAAAAAATGGTGACCATTTGTTGCGTTTTGGCTGTTCGTGTTGGTTGCCTGAGAACGCACATATCTATAAACAGCATCGTCTGCATCATGGTGTAAACTGGCTCGATGCAGTTCTTGATGCAGACTGCTGAAAATCGTGTAGTTTTGCATGAAGGGTTTATAAAATGATCATATTTTGACTTCAAATAAAGATGCTGGTTACTCAAGTTACATATGTGACATAAGAATGTTACCTAAGTATTCTCCGCCTGACAAAACTCCTGCATAATCTGCCGTTCTTCATCCATCACAGAACAGCCTGTATGTGTGGCAGTGAGTTGGACCTGAACTCTGAACATCCCACACTGCGTTCAGTTTTAATGCTGGTGACGATGACATGTCTCTATGTCTGCCTAATTTGGAAACATTGCTACTGTAAACTGAACTAATGTTTCCTCACAACTCAGACAATAAGTCAAGATTCCCACAGCAGGGTGTGTTAGTTTGTGTTTGATGTCATGCTGATGTGTCCTCGCTCTTCAGATGCTTCTGATTCTTTCTGCTGAAGCTCATGGTGGAACAAAGCGGACTGAAATGTGTTGCAGGTATTCTAAACATGCAGCATGTGAACTCAACGAGTTTCCCTTCAAAGGTCTTCTTGTCTCCTTTCCCGCATGTCATTTCCCACTCTCTCTCCCAATGATTTCCGACTCTATCCACTCTGTCTCTCTAATAAAGGCCCAAAAGGCCCAAAAATAACATCAGAACATCATTTCACTAAAAGGAACAACTCCTTCCCTTCAGATCGTTCTTAAAATCACAACAACTTAACACACTGTATCGGAAAATGCTCAACCAACTGTTCAAAGGTAAATGGACTTGAGCTTGTATAGTCTTCCGGCTACTGAAATAACTTTTACCCTGATACAGAAACTGCTCTAAAAATACCTTAAATCAGATAAGGGTATCTTGGAACATCTGAACTGTGCCTTGAAGCAGCTGCTTAATAGTTTACTTTATAAACCAAGTGTTGACACTTATGAGACAAACCCTTTATTCATTGCTGCTCAAAGCTGCAACTGAGAAACAATCTTTTTTACGAAAGAGCAAATCAAATATGAGATTTCATCACGCGATGAGTCATTTTTCTTCTGAAAACATTCAGAGGGTGATTTCTGTCAGAAGAGAAAAGTGCTGCGTCAGGTCACGTAACAGTGCTGTGGTCACTGAAATACTGAAGCCACAGAGAGTTAGAAAGTAAATCAGTAATAATTCTGAAGAAAACGCAGCCTGTAATTATTCATGGTAAGCAGAGGATGGTTTCTAGTTATTCTGGTGACTGTCAAGACGTGTCTTTTTGAAGGTCTCGGAATCGAAAGCACTTTTTCTCTGTCTTGTCTCGGTCTCAGACTGGACGGGCTCCGGATTTTAAATCAAGATCGGTCAAGACCACCACTGATAGAGTATTTTTCCACGTCATTACTCTGATAAGAAGAAAAAGGTCTCTTTCTAAAAGAGCAAATCTCTTCAATTAATTTGCAGTTTGATTTTTATCCCCCGGTTACGGCCGCAACCTTCCCGGTATTACGGTCTAAGTGAGTGACACGCCCCCTGCACACAAGATTATAATGTTTAAGTGATATTTATGGACTTAGTCTTGTCTCGGTCTTGGAGCACTCTGGTCTCGGGCATGTCTTGGTCTTGGTTAGTGTGGTCTTGACTACAACACTCCATTATATATTAGGGGCCAAATATCAGAATACTTCATGCTTTTGAACTCCTAACATGTTTTTTTTAACATCCCTCCAGAATATGGTCAGACTCTTGAAAGGAGGATGGAAATAGAAAATTATGTTTATGGTTTAAACACTTATTAAATGTATACATTACAATACTCCTGCAAAAATTTTTATAATTCATGCTTAGACGTGAAAAATTTTACTCCTTACCATCCAATTTATGTTCTCCATTCATTCAGATTTCTTTTTACGATTGATAGAAATCGTAAAAGTGTAGTTTAAAATGTATCCAAACACTATGTCTCTCTGCTGTTAATGGAGCCATCAGTAAAATGAGCTTACTGTATGATCAGACATTAAGGAAACATGCTATGTTGAAGTGCTGGCTTCTCTGACAACAATGCAGCAGCCAGTATGTCCTCCTTCTAACTTTAGATTCTGCTCCTGAATGCTCTGGATTTGTTTGGACCAGAGAAGGTAGGCGGTTTTAAGGCGACCCCCTACACGGCCATTTTGGACGCTCCTCGGTTTGCCAGATATGAGAGCAGTTATCTTTTTACCAGTGAGAGACACATCTTCATTCCCCTGTGAACTTAATATTGTATACGGAGAGAAAAACGTTAAATAAACATTATTCGGTTTCAAAATGACAAAAAGACGAAACCGAGGAGCAGCATGATGAGCATGATCTCACCTTGACACAGACGTGTATAATGTAATGATAAGCTCTTCTATTCGTTGAAACTTTCTTTTGTAACGTTATTAGTCTGAAAGTGATTAACCTTTATCTGCAGGGCGTTATCGTTTCAGTCATGTTGTAACAGGTTTTTGAAAGTCGACAGGCTGCCACAGAGTCTGCAGAGTCAACGGAAGTGCAGGATGGAAGGGATTCACACTTTCATAATTTATTCACTGAAATTTATGACTCTTATTCATTCACTGTTGTCATGAGAAACTACTTATTACGTTGAGGAAAAAAACAAACTGGCTCGATAGCTTAATTTTCTCCTCTCCAGTTTTCTCCTCCTCTTCAATCAGTGTAAATACCGTATTGGTCCGAATATAAGACGACCCTGATTATAAGACGACCGCCGTTTTTCAACACTCATATTTAGAAAAAAAAGATTTGCGGACCAGATCTTGTTTTTGCAAAGAACTTTTTTTAAACAACTTCATTTTATTTGAAAATAACAATATTAAAAACACATTGAATTAAACACCTGTTGTATTAATAATTGTAATAATAATTAACATACCGTATTTATCGGCACTTTTCAAAACAAAGTGTTTCACAAGGGCGAACTATGTACAGTATGATTCAACATTACAATCGATTAACAATCAAACAATATTATCAACATGTTTTTAACATTTTGAAATAACAGAGGAAATACAGGCAACGTTTTTAACTAAACTACCGCTAAACTAAAGCTCGTCAAACTTCTCCTCCGATGTCTCCTATTCCTCACACACGTCCTCCGCCCCGTTGTGTTCTCTCTCACTGTCATCACTCCCCTGCTCCTCCCAGAGCGCGTCATGTGTGTTGACATTTAAAGGGACAGGCGAACAATTAGAGCTGCACTCTGAATACTAGACCCTGAATATAAGACGACCCGACTTTTTCGGACCTATTTCGATGGGGAAAAAGGCTGTCTTATATTCGGACCAATATGGTAAGTCTCAGAGCTCCCCAAAACATGTGTGTGAAGATTCTTGTTCTAAATCCACTCTGATCCTGTATTTGATCATGCCTATAAACCCCTCTATTTCAGCCCTGCTCAGAACAGGCTGTTTTTGTGTCTGTACCTTTAAATGTAAATGAGCAGTAATATCCACCTTATGACATCACACATTGACCTTTGTTACCGTTCCTTTGAGCTGTTTGACGTCAGTTTGGGATCCCTAACCACCATGTTTATTTGCTTAAAGGAAGAATATGCAACATTTTACACTTAAATACAGCAGAATCAAGTCTATCCTGTGTAAACGTGTCTCTGAGTCATGACTGTCTACAGTGAGTGAGAAGCTCGAGTCCCACCGGCTGTGTTGTTGTCAGAGCCGTGTTTACATGGACGGGACGGCCGGCTCCTCCCCTTGAGTATAAAAGCTGTTTTAGTCAAGAACTAGAGAGAAAAGGAAGAACATACTCACTGATTATTTGGATTTTAGATCACGCTCATTCCGTGTCAATTCGCATGCAGTGTGAAGCTACGAGCTAACTAAAGAGCGCTAACATTAGCATGCTAACACAACAATGCATCCCGAGACAAGGACAATTTTCTCCGCTGCTTTCGATTAGTGCTTAAATATGGTGCGTTCCATTTTGATAACTCCTTGGTGTAAACGCGAGTAGAGAGGGGTTGGAGGTGTGTCTCTGGAGGAGAGCGGAGGCTTCAGGATGGAGGAGGTGTGGCCAAACAGCAGTTTGTTTTGGTTTCATGCTCAGGGGCGACATCTACTGGACCAAAAAGTCACACATTCTTCCTTTAAGTCCATGTCCTAACCTTCACTCTACCAGAAAGGGCCGTACTTTATTTCAAAATAAAAGCAGGGTTCAATTCAAACAGAAAGCAAAGCACTCTCAGCGTAAGACGGCACAAAATTTCAAAATAAAATGTGAAATAAAGGAATTTCAAACTTGATTAAAAATGTGATTAATGTCGACTGACTGTTAACATTTTGAGATTAATAGTGATTAAAAATTGTAATTGTTTGACAGTCCTACTGTTCTTTTCCATATTTCTGCACATTACATTACGACTCTGCTTTTTACTCTAAGTTATTCTGATGGTTCTTCTCCCTGTTAGAGCATTTCAACATTTCTACCTGCTGTATTTTATCGGCTTATCATCTAAACTTTACTTAAGCCAGTACATGGAATATTGATCTGACCGAGAAAGGACATATTTTTAATAATCATTAACATCAGCAACAATGAGAAGTCAAATATTTGTTCATCTTGTGACCTACTTTAAAGAACTGGGCTGTTGAAATGAACAGCGTTTCTTTTTTTCATCATTTATCTGTATCAGAAAGTTTCTCCATGAATAAAAAAATACATTCTAGAAAACACTTTACATCAAATCCTTCTAGACAACAGATTTGTTGCTCTACATTTAGCCAGTATAAAAAGCTGCTTGGTGACACATGACTGTCACAACTGTAACATCCTGTCATTTCATCATTCAGAAGGAAGTCAAGGTGACAAAAATCACATGTTGGAAAACCAACAAAACTCCAGTTAAATGTCCAATTTCATGCAAGTAGAGTTATTTTAAGAACCTGTTATATTATCACCGAAGGGATGCTGCCTCCAACCATCTACAATTTAAAAAAAAAAAGGTATTTTTCTATAGCCGTTTTAACACTTGCCCAAAACTCTTTAAAAGCTCCTGACCTTTTCGGGTGACCTGCATGTGTGAACATAAACAACTGAGTTTCTCCTCCAGCCTCCTCATACTTATTCTGCATTTAGTCGGAGTGGGCTGATGTGAGAATGCAGCAGGATATAATCTGGGGTTGTGACATTTATTCCCAGCAATTGGTGCATAGTCTGCACACAGCCGCCACAATCACCAGCCATCCACCAATTGTTCATATCGCTATTTTCTGTTTGGGATCTCGGGGGCCGGAGCTAATCCCAGCTGCTGTATGTGCTGCTATAATAAAAACTTAATGCAACTACATTTGCTCGTCGGTAAACATATTCTCTTCCTCAGGTCGGTTTGGACCGGTCGTCTTGACAACGGTCAACACGGAGCTCGTTTTCACCGAGAGTGGGGGAGTGGGGGTGGAGTAGCGGAGAGAATCACTCCCATGATTTCCCGCCAGCCTCAACATCATCTTTTATTTTTGTTTCGATTGAGAGCCCCCTGGTGGTAGGATCTACATACTGTGCCTTTAATCACAAACTCTCACATTGAATACAAACATTTGTCAGATTGTCACATCATGACACCTGGGTTTAAATTCTGTTTTCCAATAATAATGTTAGTGTGATTTTCTTTACACACTTTGAGCTGAGCGTGTATTTAACTGTTATACTTGTTATTTTAGATCAAGCTCTCATTTTACTTCCTGGCATGAAATCTGTGTATCTGTATCTGTATCTGTGTGTGTGCGTGTGTGTGTGTGTGTGTGTGTGTGTGTGTGTGTGTGTGTGTGTGTGTGTGTGTGTGTGTGCGTGTGTGCGTGTGTGTGTGTGGGTGTGCGTGTGTGTATGTGTGTATGTGCGTGAGTCCAGCTTTAGGAAGTTACCACATGAAAACCCCAAATCACACTGATCTAAATGTACTTCTGTATTTCTCAGTATTCATACTTTTTACATCATCTTTATTACACGCTACACATCCGGCTGCAGCTCAAAGGAAGCAACGGGTCATTCAATCTCTTTAAAATCACTTCCTCAAATGTTTGAGCTTGATTTCAGTGTTAAACCTGTGTGTAATAAAAACATCTTAGTTGAAAAGTGCAGGAAGTTTCCATCTGAAACATGAGATACATGTTGTTCCCTCTGTGGTGTTTACAACATTTAATTAAATCGTTGTTTTAGATTTTGATTTATTCAGAAATATTTAGAGCCGTTGCATTTTACATTACCTGTAATTTTAAAACCCTGATTTGTTGTTTGACCTTCAGCAGGCTTTTACTCTATAAATAAACTCACCAGGAAGCTAAACATATGTGTTTATACATATATATATATATATTTCTCTGACTAAATAAACTGGCTCTTCTGCTGCAGCTATATATTCAGAGTCCTTTATTAATATTAACAAATATTAAAGCCATGTTTAAGAAAAGATAAATAAAGTACTTAAGGTTGTTGTTTGTGTTTTGTTTTTGAGAATAACATCAATGTGCTAAATAAAGAAATTCCTCCTGATTCTTTTTGGCTCTATGTCTTCTCTGTAGTCTTCAGTATATTTATTATAGCTTGTTAGTGATTAAATTAGACCTTTTCATACTGTCCTGATGCTTTGTTGGTAGTTTTAAGAACATTTTGATGACTGCAGGTGATTTAATTGGTCTGGTTCTCACATATCTTTGAGTAATTATTTCACCAAACCCTCGGATGACTCAGCTCCGCCGCTGCTAGACCTCTCCGGTCCTGGTCGGCGGATTCAACGGGAGAAATATGCAAATTTTTCGGGTTTTCCAACTTGAGCAACAAGGTGCTCAGCTTCAGGGAGTGGCCTGCTGTGTATGGGCGTCTCTAAAGAAAAAACACAACCTGAGCTGGAAGATATAAAAAGTGAGCGCTGCGCTGTGTCAAGCATATCTGACTTTCTGACTAACTCCAAGAGAGCTCGAAGAGAGAAACTCGAGAGAAAAGCGACAGAAAAACTTACAGAAAATGTACTCACGGACAAACAGTGTAACCATGACGGTTCAGACGCAGAGCTTCGCCTTCCCCAGGTCGGCGACCCGCAGCACGCAGCCGGAGGTGTTCACCTTCGAGCGGATAACTCCTCAGGCCACCGCCGTGCGCTCCTACGTGCCAATCCGGCCAAAGAAGCGCTGCACCCGGGTTATGTACCCCGCTAAAGTCCGCATGCACCTTCCACCACCGGAGAAGAACCAGGCCAAGCGCTGGCTGGTCATCCTGTGCCTAGTGGTGCTGTGGCAGATCTACACCGAGGAGCCGTGGGCAGACACGCCGCTCAACAACGCAGAGTGCCCGGTCAGCGACTACCAGGGCTTCTCATTCCAGTGTGCTGAGGAGCAGATGTCAGAGCTCAGCATCGGCTCCGAGTTAGCTTCTCAAACAAGCTGCCAGGAACAGGCTCCATCCAGCGAACACATCATCCCGAGCACCGCCTGCCCAGAGCCCGCGGAGGACACCGAGAGCAGCCAAGGGTCCTACAAGCAGAGCGCCGGGAAGAGCTACATGGTGGCCCTGCTGGTCTACCACAGACTGGGCAGCGACAACTAAGCGTCCCGGGACTGATTGAACTGTAAACTGCCTCAAGTGTGGGCCTCAGGGTTTAAAAGAAAAATGAACCCAGCTGGAGCTGATCCGGAGTAGCTGCTCGAGAAGAGCAGTGTGGCCGGGAAGGAAGCTCCATGCGTCGGCTTCTCCTTGCCAGCATGTCCCCCTCATAGTGGAGGAGGACACAGTGTTGAAGGAAGACGACAAAGAATGAAAGAAACTGAACTACAGAACTGTGAACACTACAAAAGATGAAACTTGAACTCATGAAAACTTGAACTTTTCTGTACTTTACAGACTCAAACTGCACTCACAGGCCTGCAGGAACACATGATGTTAAATCATGAAACCTGTCTCTCCTGCAGGCCAGCCAACTGACACTGACACTGTCTGATGTTTAAATGTCTTATTTAGCTATTTATTTCATTATTTGCTATTTATTAATTCATATTTTAAATAAAAAAAAAATGTCTAAAAGAAGTTCCTGTTTCATGCCTCTTTACTTATGTGCACAAAATGATTTCCTGTGCTTTTCTGACTCTTTGAACATCTTGTGGATATTTTCTTTGACACATGTTAAATAATTCAGAAGTTTGCATCACTTGCATGCTTTAAATACTCAATCACTAATGGGGAAAAGGTAATACTACTACATGCAAACATGCAAATATATCTAAAGGGAGTTGTTTATTTCTAAAAATTGTAACAAACAAGTTTTATTCTGAAAGATTCTGCAACTCTTTGCACACAAACAAAGTGACAAAATGCAACTATTTTCTTAATTTTCCAACACTAAATATTTCTCTAAGCATAGAGGATTGCACACTTCATGCAGATGCATATTTTCTGCATCTAAAATCAGTTTAACCTGCAAACCAAAAGCTGAAACCTGAAACATTCTGATCATGAAGAAGACGGGAAACACAAGTGAACTCTTGATCAAACGCCCCTCTTCATTAGAGACAATGACTGTGCTCTTGTAAACTCCCGCTGCGTTACATAACTCAGCTCCATGAAAACATATTTATCCCAGTTTGGAAGAAGCTGATTGGCCGACCCGGCAGAGCTCTGACCTGCAGGCTTCACTGGACTGTTTTAGATTTCAGACTCATTATGGGAACATTTCTGCAGACAGTGATGAAAACTTTCCTCACTTTCATTTTTTTTTTGACTTTTGACTTTTCATTTTTTTAATTTCCTGAGTAATAAAATCTGTCAGGAGCTGAGTGAGTCAGCATGGAGCGGCTGGAGCTTCAGATTACATAACTGCAGACTGAACTGTTATTCTAGTGATTAATGTACACTTACACATTATGTATCCCGCTCCTTCATGACTTCACAGAGAGAGGTGCCGTGTTGGGATGAGGTCATACTGTAGGTTTATTGTCACCTCGGGGCGCTTGTTGTTGATGATGATGGAGGTTGCCATAGAGACAGTGACAGGACAGGTATAAAGGTAGAAAAATATTTTTAAAAAAGGTTGTAAATGTGTTTTTTTTTAATCTCCAGATCGTCATTTGAAAAGACAGAAACAAACACATTCACTCTGATAATTTCAAATGTGTGTGAAGTTTGGATTTGACTCCGGACCAGTGCCTTGTCAGACTATTAACATCACCCACCAAAACTTAGATCCCTCTACGCAAAGTCTTTTATGATGTCTGTAGGCCAAATAAGGCCTGATCCACACATACGCGGGTATTTTTAAAACAGAGGTTTTTTCTGTGTGTTTTGACCTTTTGTACACAAACTACATTTTAGGTCACTGAAAACTCACCTTTAGTAAAACTCCTTCCAGGGTGATGATGTTCAGAAGCTCCGTTTAAGGTGTTTATTTGTATACGGGGAAAACAGAATTTAGTTCTTGTAACATCACGCTGTGCGCCTGTTTCTCCTCCGTGTGATGTCATCGTGCGACGCTGTCACTTTTGTTGACATGAGATTAGAGCGATGGCAGACGTAAGCAAAGTAGCGCTGGTGCTAACGTTGCTAACTGGACTTTTTACATGCTCACACACACACACACACACACAGTTACTCTCTCACTATGTTGACGAGCAGAGACGCCTTCATGGACAACTCTGTGAATGTAATGGTCATTAGAGGAATGGCGAGAACATTCTCGTCAAGGACATCGTTTTTGACTTGGCGTGCTCATGACAGCTGTAACAGTGTGCTTTGAGTTTTCATGACAAAGATGTTTTTGAGTACTGAGCGTGAGAGGACAGGATTATTTTTCACAGAAGCATAAAGTGCCCCCTCCACATGCAGATAATAACTTTTATTTATAAAATAACGGTGATGAAGGGTAGTTGGAGGGCCCTTTGTACACTTTGTCGAGGGCCCCAACAGACTCGAGAAACACTTCTGTTTGTGTGTGTGGGAATAAAAACCTCAGTTTGTCGATCTTTCACAACACAGAGAGTCTCAGGAATGTGAAACTGTCCATCCCCTAAATCGATTTTCAACTGAAGTTTATTTAAAGCTGTTAGCTAAAGTAAACTGTAGGAAACTTCATGCAAGGCTAATTCCCTCTTCAGGTGTGTCACGTTTTGTTGACAGTGAAACTAAAACATGAGCTGACACGCTGACCTGAAATTTCCAGAGAACAATTCCTCCTAACCTGAGAATTTGTCTTCATGTCAGGATTTTTGAAAATGGTTCACGTCCTTGGGGAAGCTTTTCCAAAATGGGTCAGAAAAATATTTGAACAAATTCAAGAACAGAAGAAAAACTATTAAGTTATTATTTAACTTTAACTGGATTCTGCTTCTCAATCCGTCTCTTCTAATCCTCGTCGAGTCTAGTTTATATAGTATAGTTTATTTATTTCGACTAGTGTTGTAGTCAAAACCACATTAACCAAGACCAAAACATACTCAAGACCAGAGTGCTCCGAGACCGAGACAATAAATATCACAGAGAAATCATCATCTTGTGTGCAGGGGACGTCTCACTCACTTACACTGTAACACCGGGAAAGTTGTGGCTGTACTCGGGATAAAAATCAAACTATCAATGAACTGAAGTTATTTGTTCTTTTAAAAAGAGACGTTTTCCTTCTAATCTCAGTGATGACGTGGAAAAATAGCAAATCAGTGGCGGTCTTGACCGGTCTTAATTTAGAGTCCTCCCAGTCTGAGACCGAGACCAAGACCGAGTAAAAATGCTTTCAATTTTCTACCTACCGAAAATATGATAAACGTTCTAGGGCTGTCAGCGTTAACGCGCTTCCTGTTGGACAGGAAGGTTAGTAAACAAAGGCGGGTAGCTTGTGCTAGCATGCGGTAGCTTCCAGTGTAGCTACGAGCAGTAACGTACACACTACGTCCTGCAGTGAGGGTGAGCGTCACCCACGACCAGTCCATGATGAGAAGGAGGGGCCTAATTTGTTAATTTAAATGTTGTGTTTACAAACTTTAACAGGCAGTGCTACTGACTCCACCTTTAACTATTGAAATCCAGCAATTAATCACAATTAAAATATTTACCGTTTGACAGCACTAATTCATACACATATATATATATTCTTGCTTACACACATATATGTTGCGACCTAGAAATATTTGTATTCAGTCGAGCAGATGAAAGTATAATAGACCGAAACTGAACATTAAAAACCCCACTATTATTACACCTTTGATTATTAATTTAAAACATCCTGTAATTTTGTTTAAACAGAGATTTAAACATGTTTTTTATTCGCTTTCTTTATTTTACCTCTGACCTATTGTATGATGTCATCAGCCTGCGTGCGGAGCTGACATAGTTAGTCTTTGGGTGTGTTCGAATTGTCATTTTTGTTTAGGAAGGTTCCTAACTGAATGAAATGACCTGGAAGCATTTAAGTGGCGGCCATGATAAGAACCGTTCGAATTCTCCAAAAGCTAAGGAAAGGTGGGTCAATGCTTCCTTTATAACCTCCTTTAGCATAGGATACACTGGACCATCCTTTATGAAAGGAGATGAGATATGACGCCCCACAATTCCTTGTGGCCACAACATTTAAAGCGAGTTGCGCATCCGACCGTTCACAGAAATGAACGATGATCGTAAAGTGACACAGATGAAGGGATAAAAAGAAAACAGACATTTTTATCCAGATCATGTTTTATTCAACATATTTCATTCACTTAAGAATGCTTTGTGCAGTTGTACATTTGTATGCTTAAATTATTATGTGTAGGCTATATCTTGCAGAAATGTAACAATTAATTTCATACAATCATATTGATGTTGATGTTGATTTCTGAGTGGACAGGAAGGTGATGGTTTCACTTTTTTTTACTTGTAGCCTGGTAGTCTATATTGCTTTTATTTCAATCCCAACCTTGTGGTAATTAGGATTATTTCACCGGTAAGAAGGCACAGGGGAAAGTTTTTTAGATGCGTTTTTTGTAGTCCATTCTCTGAACATTGTAGTTTCAACACGGCGGACCCACGTCATTAATCGCACGTGGCCTAGTGGAAAATGTGGTCGGATTGTCAGAGCAACAAGATCGCCTTTTCCTAAGTCCTTTATGAATTCTCCTAACATCTTTCCTTAACCTCATGACGTTTTCCCCGGGGTTAAGGTAAAGTGGATAGTGAAAGGAGATAGGAGGGACAATTCGAACGCACCCATGATCGTGGTGTCTGCCTGATGTGTACCTGATGCTTCTTAAGAAAACAATCAGGGGGAATAAAGTTTCCAAAGAGTCAGAGTCCTGAATCTGTTCATGTGTGCAACAAATACACACATACAGTTTTGATAAGCATGAATCTTGCCCGACCTTTAATAATGATATCTCTGTCAATGCTGAGTTTACAGAAAGTAAAAGCCTCTCAAGAAAAAAAAGGGAAACTCAATCAATCTCAAAATAGAGTTTTTAAAATGAAGCACATGTTGAGTCTGCAGCTTTGAAGGAGTCAGCTGGAAAAGGAAATGGAGAGAATTCATGCCAGGAACTCGGCCCTGACTTCCTGGTTGTTTGCATCACCAAGAAAAGTATGTCAAAATCAAAGAAGTGGATTGCATATTTCTCACAGGTCAGCATTCTTCAGCTGGAGGAGACTCCAGTATGAAGTTCACGAGTTCACCGTCTACAGCGACTCAGCTCTTTCCTGGAAGTTGCTCACAGGAAACATCCAAAGCAAAACATATCGTGTGTCTGATGCCAAAAGTTTCTCCAGCCAATTTTTTTTTTTTTCCTCTAATTTCCTCAGATGGATGTGAAAGTGCAGCTCAGCAGTTTACAGAGGATGTGATGTGTTATTATGTCTTTTTTATGTGTAAAATCATCGACAGAAGGGTTAAAATAAATAACCTGCAGAACCTTTCTGCACATATGAAGGCCTTTGAAAACAGAGTTACAGAAAAGTCACTCGATGTTTGATATCAGCGACTGTGGATGCCTTTCACACACAAGATGTAAAGCAGCAGCCTGTCAGTGATCTGATATTAAAAGCGCCTCCTCTCCCATCACGTGCAGCTCCGTTTTCAGATCTGTCTCAACACGTCCGAGCTTCTTTGTCTCAGCTGGATTCATCCGGCAGAGACCGCGGTGGAAAATTACCTCCAATCCCTGCAGCCTCCTCCAGTTTGAAGTGAAAACACTGGAAAACGTTTGCAGGCCGCACTATCTCGCTGTGGATTGTGGGTCAGCTCAACCGAGGTCAGACAAGCTAAACTCTTACATGCATGAGAGCTCATATCTGAACTGCCGGCCACACCGATAACACACTCTGATTACACTGATCCACAGCGCAGTCTGGTACCACACCAAGCTCTCCTTGTGGTTCACTTTGCTTTTGTTCACTTCTGTTCAATCCAACAAACCCACTTAACCTGGTTGAGTAACTGAAATGGGCGTGATGTTTCACGAATACGCAGAGGAAGAAGTTCTGACGTCAATGTGAAGTTCAGACTGAAGCAGACTGAACTTCTGACTTCACTCAGGAGGTTAAGCATCTCCAGGATCAGATTTTAAAACTCATCATTTCCACTTAAAGGTTCTCAGAAGGTAAGATGTGACATAAAGAGGAGGCTGAGTGGCATTAAAGTTAAAGTGCATGATGCTTTGCTGGCTGTTGTTGCGTTCATATCGATGCTCAATGCTTTGAGTGATTGGACGTATTCACAGTGTCTAAAAATGAGTGTAAAAGATCAAACTGGTGAGCAGGAAAGAGTGCAAGGCGGCTCCATTACATAAGATTGCACCAGTCGTGGGAATAAGGGCCTTTTCACACCTTACATGTTTGGTTTGGTTAAAACAAACTCAAGCCCGTTTGTCAAGTTTGTGGTGTTGAAAGCTGTCAATCAAACCCTGGTGTGGAACCAAATAACAGTTCAAAGACTGCTTAAAAACGTCGTCTCAGTCAGCTGTTTCTCAGCCTCTGGTGCGGTTCGTTTGTAAGAACATGAACCGACCTCGATCCGACCCGACTGCAGGAAGTAACCACCTTGAGCCCTCTCTGTTCAGCGTTACTGAACGTGTGTTAAAGACCACAGGCAGACCTGACTGAGCTTCAGAAACAGTTTGGGTGCACGAGCAGGTCCTGGTTCAGGAGGATTAACGAGGTCCTTCTTCTCAACGGTCTTGATAAGCTCCAGAACATCAACATGTTATTTTCAAAACTGTATCGTTAGCCTACAGCGCTAAATGTAAAAGTATAAAAAACCGATGAGGAGAGCTGACATCACTCCGTGTAGCCGTCTGTCCATTTAGTAGTTGTAAAGCGTCTTTGGAGCAGCCACAGCCAATCAGGAGCCAGATAGTCTTTGTTTACTTCATGGAGTTTTCCAGCAAGATAGTCTGACCAATCAGAGAGCATTTTCCTAGCATGATACACATTGTGGTCCGCTTGTACATGTCCCCGTGTGAACACAGACCGAACTTGAGGTAATTAAGCAGCAAACTGGTCCATGATTCAGACCAAAGCAAACGATCTATAGATGTGAAAACGCCCCTAAAACCTTACAGTACGACTCTCATGTTGGTGAGGATCTGCAGCGGGCCGAGACGTTACATAAAGGTTCAATGAAAAGAAACCCAGTGTCACAGCATCATTAAATAACTATCACAACACAGAGGCCCGCTGGTTGCACATAATTAGGGGCGTGGCCTCTTTGAGTGAGGAGAGTTTGTGTTGTCTTTGATCGTGTTGTGTTGTGGTGTTTCAGCTGGGATCTGTCATTGTTGTTGTGGTTCCTTCATGTTGTTCCCCTGACTGTCGACCGTTTGACTAACAGCTCGTATCTCTGAGGTTCAGCCACATTGTGATAACACACTAAACTCGACATCATCACAACACACACACACACACATACACATTCAAACACACACTCTTGCAATCAGCTGCAGAGGCTGTTACATATTTACTCATGGGATGTTGTTTTCTGAAGCTGTGAATGTTTGTGTGTGAGTGCAACATCAAAACTAGAGGTGACCTCACAAGCGAGCCAGTCGGAAGTTGTGGTCATCCCCCCGCCCACATGCCCTCACATACACATACACACACACACACAAACACACACACACACAAACACAAATGTGGGCTGCAGAGACCTCAGTGGAAACTCTCCACTCAGCTTCTTGCGTGATGACTCTCTAAACACAACAGGCAGTCACTCCAAACACACTTCATCCACATCGTGTCACCGATAAACACTCACACTCGCACTCAAACACAGTCACAGGCACACAGTTAGAAATCTGGACTCCTGTTTAATTTGAGAGATGAAGGAAGATGTGGTGTTTTTTTTTATATATATGTGTTCTCCTTCTCCAGAGGGAGACATTCTGATCTCCTCTCTTTTTTCTACTCTTGTTGTCAACCCAACATGTTGACAACTAGAGACTCTCCAATAATGATATTTGCAGGAAAAAAACACGGGTTGGCTTCAAAGCATAAACTGTAAATATTAATGTTTGAAGCCTGAGTGACGTCAGCCATCTGTTCCTGCAGGGGGCTCCGGAGGCTCATCAGCAGCAGCCGCCATGTTGGAAATCCTGTCTCAGCCTAACTTTCAGTCAACCTAACGACAGACTGAGAGCTGGAGCTGAGGCGGGTTTTAAGCCTCTTGACAAACCGTTATATCGCACCCACCTGTCAATCATGTCAGCTATATGCCTAACTATGGATAACATGTATTGTTTTCAAAATCAAAACAGAGCTGTTAAAAAAAAATCACACCCCCGTGCGGTGTGTCCCATGATGACAATAACTATTTGTTTTTTGTACCAGGCTGTGAACATGTTTATTTATGCTGTATAAACAGACTTTTTGCCTGTTGTGTGTGACTTCTTGTGTTACCTGGAGCCAGCCTCTAGTGGACACTCAAAGAACTGCTGGATTAATTAAGCTTAATTTTTCAACCCAGAGGTTGCTGCTTGATTGGAACCCGTGCTGCCCTTGGAGGACTGAACATGGTGCCCGCGTACCACTAAGCCATCTGTGTCCCGAGCTTCTCATTATGTCTTTGCCGGCTTAGCCATCCTCTGCCTGTAGTGTCTTTTACAAGTCATTTATATTGTGATGTTAGCAGCTTTTATAGAGCTCAGTCCGGGAGAAAGTCGTTTCATATGACCAAAGTGTTTCCCTATGAAGCCTCTTGTTGTGTAACAATATCACTGAAGTTTGATCTGACCTGTTGAATCTGTGATCCAGTTAAAATGCCTCTTCTCCTAAAATTATAATGTAATCGGTTGCAGGCTAAATAAAGGGTTAAATAAAGATCTATAAGTAAAGAAGAGAAAAGGTGAGCCCACCTTAAGCTGATGTTAACCATTTTTTTTTCTTTCTTAGAGCGTGGGTTGAAAGGTGTAATGATCCCGGATTTAAAAAGAACACAAAGAAAGGAGTTCCTGTCCCCACACCTCCTCTGTCTCTCCTCCGCCTCCTCCCTTTCTTTCTTTCCCTACATACCAACTCTGTGAGTCATCTTTGGCGGGGGTCATCGAAAAGCCCGTTCCGACCGCAGAGGGATCGAGAGATGAAGGGAGAGAAGGAGGGAGGGACGCTGGAGGCTGGCGCTGAAATTTGAGGGGCAGAGGGAAGGGGAAGGAAGAGTTGGAAAAATACAGAGAAAAAAGGAAGGAGGAAACTTTCTGGATGACCTGACAGAAAGCAAGAAAAAACAAAGTTGAGATTTCTGAAGAAAACTGAGCCA
Organism: Labrus bergylta; assembly: GCF_963930695.1. NCBI lineage: Eukaryota > Metazoa > Chordata > Actinopteri > Labriformes > Labridae > Labrus > Labrus bergylta. Next base: position 27,916,150 of record NC_089196.1, on the reverse strand, counting down.
TAAGTGACGTCGGAACCACAAAATAAGTTATAACCAGTTATAATGCCTCATCAAATTACTTTGAATTTCCATTTTCACACTTTTCACAACACCTGCATGATAAAGATGTAGTACCTCTGTAAGAGATTATTTGAGGTTGAAACTCTGTCAGAGGGAAGTTCCACATTTTTGGAACGATACGAAGTTTGAAAAAGAGCCAAATAAAAAACTGGGATTGAAATGAAGCAACATCAGAACTGAAACTGAGCTGAGCGGGAGTTAATGTTAAGTGTCAGTTTTACCCCTCAGGTTCAAAGTGTAGAAATAGAAACCTAAGAAAATAAAAACCAAGTTATTATCAACCGCTTAATCTCTTTAATTCAATTTTTATTAATTTTAATTTTACATAAGTACTTGCTTCCTTCACAGCAAACACGCCAGAGCTGTTGGGGGTCCGGTGCCTTGCTCAAGGGCGCCTCAGCAATACTCAGGAAGTGCCCTGGCACCTCTCCAGTAACCAGACCAACATCCCTTCTTTGGTGTGCACAGGGACTTGAACCGGGCACCCTTCTGTTCCCAACCCAAGTCCCTGCAGACTGAACTTCACCCATTCTTTACATTTGGCTCCACAAAGCAAATAATTCAGCATGCTAGTGCGACTCCATGGCAACATCTGTCCGTCAAATCCTCAACTTTGGTTGATTGGTCAGCAACCTTTTTTCGGCTGAAAAATTAAGCCAACAAGGAAGTGCCAAAAACTGCACTTCTTTCTGTGTCCACTTGAAGCTGCCTCCAAAAGTGACTCAGTCCCCATAGAGCGTCGTGTTCAAATGTCCAACTTTACAGCAGAAATAAACATGTTGCAGCCTGGTACATAAAAACAGTTTTGGTGTCTATAGTAAATTTTTACATTAATGACAACTGTACAGACTGAGTTTTGTTAAATTATATTTCAGAACTACGAGAGAGAGTGATGTTGTACTGAATATCAGAGCTGCTGCTTCCCAGCGAAACATCAAAATCAGTCTTTCGACACAAAATTTTGGTCTAAATCGGCCTTTGTAGAGACTTTAGAGAGATTAATGAAGATCTGATATAGAATGAGAATGAACAATAAAACCAGCGTGCAGACTATGGACTCTGACTGCTTGACCTACATTTGACTACTCAATACTTCAAACTGCTTCCAATGACAGCCAGCAAACATCAGACAGAAGCTTTGTTTGGTGGTTCAAACATCCAATGCTGTTCAACATAAGACTCAGATGTTTGGCTTGACTTTAGCATACATAACATTTAACATAATTGCATAACGCAAACTCATGTCTAGTTTGTTTAACACTGACGCAATGGCATTCACAATGGCATTGGCACATTCCTCATCAGTGGCTGATGGCAGTTGCTTCTAAAAATGCTTCAAATACCTTCAACTTAAACGAGAACAGATTCAATCTTGCTGATGTTTCGGATTCAATTCATCTTCATGTTCGTGTCTGAGTCATATGAAAGTCCTTTAATGAGTTATTTTGAAATCCTCTCAATTTGCCTCCGAGCAACAGAAATCTTGGATTAGAAAAGAATCCGAAGTATTTGTGTGAAGAGGAACTCTCTAAGGCCCGGCCGGGCGGAGCTGCCTTCAGGTGCACAGTCATCCCTCCGACACCTAGAAATCTTTCACTGTTACTAATCTGCGCTCTTTCCCACACTTCCCATCCCCCGCTTCATTCTGTAACGGACCAATCAGAGAGCAGATCACCTCTGTGCTCCGTTCACACTGAGACGCCACTATCATACCTCCCATATGACCGTTGACATGCCGCACATACCGTACGAGGCACAGGAGCTAGAACAACGAACATGACAGCTGCACTTCAGAGGAGACAAAAGAAGGTGCAGCATGATGTCATTCACTGCAACACACCTGAACACATCACCTGTGACAGATTACCAATTTAGAAATAGAACTTAAATTCCCAGGTCAGGTGTTGGCATCGCTGCAACTTTCGGATCATTAAATATATTTCAACATGTTTCAAACTCTAAAAATGTGGAGCAACACTTTCACTTTAATCTCTCAAATAGTAAATGAGGGGGCGTGTCCAGAATTTTTTGATTTAGACCGGGTGGCCCACCGTTTCCAGGTTGGTCTCATTGATATTAAGAACCTCTTTTTGAAGGGAGACCTGGCCAAGACAGGCAGCAGCTAAAAAAGTTACTTATGGAAACACAAAGATAGACCAAGTACAATTTACAAAACATTGAATTTATCATTAAAATAGAATCATCTTTGAGTCAAATCTGGGAGTCAGAAGTTCAAGCAGTCGAGCTAAAAACATCAACAACCTGTAGAATCTGCGTCCATGTCTAACGTTTCCAAAAATACCCGCCCTATATGTGCACCAGGTCTTAATCCTTTGCTGACTTTTTTCAAACTATTTAGTTATTGTTGTGTTTCCTTCTTAAAAGCCCTTCATTTTGATTCTGTTAAGGTCATTTCATTGGGTCATTTGTTGTTTTCCCAATAGGGCCGCCTTATGGTGGGGCGTAACGAGTAGACTAAAGTACTGCAGTAGGAATATTAAAGTGTTTCAGAAGTTTTTTTATATTCTACTCTCAGTAGATTTCAGTTTATAGATTTATATATATATATATATATATATATATTTATTTTATTCTCAGTGACTAAGCACTTTAATGCTACATTGTCAGGATTACCAAGCACTTTCTTCGTCCATATTTGAGCTTGTGGTTTGTGAAGCTATAAAATGTAATCTAACGGTAATAAATCCTCCCTTTAAAACCGGACTGATGTACAGTTTACGTTGAAGCTGTTTAGGAGGTGATTTTAGGGAGACTAAGATAATGACGTAATAGGTCAAATGTAGTCTAACCTCACTGTGTCATACTGGAAACCCAGTAATGTTAGACTAAACTCACTTACATGCCAGACGCAGGACTCAAACTACTGAGGAACGTCTGATAAACGTCTCACTTCCCGCAGTAGAAAAATTCTGACCCTGAAGTGAAGGAGAAGACACACAAAGCCCTCTTACTCAATCTTTTTTTACTTCTTTACACAGTGAATGCAACGTGCAGACACACCCCGAACTCACAGAGCAGGAATTTAATCTGCTGTGATGAATGGGAATCTTCCCTTTAATGATGAAACACAGTTTTGAAATAAAGATGAGTGTAGAACTTCCTCCTTTTTTTCTCTTCAACGTCCGCTTACTCAGCCCAAAAATTCAGAAGTTTAATAGTTCTCATATTTTGTTGATGTCCTTTTATTTTTATACTTTTATACAAATCTTCAGCTTTGGAGTGAATAATGGACCCCGCTTAACACATCGTTTTACAGCTAACTCATAAAGATTATGGTAGTTTATGATGTAGTCATATAAGGCCGTTATTGAGTGCTTAAATCAAAACTGCCAAACTGATTTAAAAGCAGCTTGAAATACTATAACTCACATTTTAAAGATATAATTACAACTATCAAACATTGCTGTTTTAAAGTGGGATTGTTAATTGAAATGTCAGATGTTTCATCGTCTGTGGTGAAGTTATTTCCTCCTCCTGTTACTCAGCTGACTTTCTGTGAAACAGGATGAAGTCAAACTGTGACAGGTAAACGATGTGTGGTCTCAATAAGCCGGTGGTTCTTCCTCAAGTCCAGACAAGAGTCAGTTCAGCGGAGGAACGACAGGAATGTTGACTGAGAGTGTGAGCGGTGATGAGACATGTAGAGCAGAGTGAACGCACACCTTCAACAATCAGACGGAGGGGTTTGAATTCTTAATCAGACTCTTTCCTTGATTTAGAGGGAATCACCCTTTCTTTCTTTGTATAGTTTGGGTCTGTTTTTTTAATACTTATTTATGGGTCCAAATTTTCCAATTTTTCCAATTTTTCCAAGGATGATGTTGCAGCCATTGCAGCCAGTTTACCTGCTACAGGTATTTTAAAATCCCCTTTCAGTTAAATCCCTGTAGGTAAAGTATCTATTGCTCCATTGGTACGAGGAAATGGTTGACAAAAAAGCCTTTGCAGTAAAGTACAGTAAAGTGATACTGCATGTTGCACAGATCAAAGCTGTACCGTCAGTAAAGTGTTGAAATGTGAAACCAGAGAGAAGTGAACACAAGCTGAGACATACCTGAGGCTCAGATTATTGTGGTTTGAAGTGTTTCTCAGGAACAGAAGTAGAAGTAGGGCAGATCTCCCCAACAGTTGTAATATCTTCCTCATCGTTTGCTGAAACCAAAAATCATTTGTCGATCACACAGAACAGAAGAATTTAGTTTAACCTGAAAGGTGGTTTTGCTGGCTTCCTCATGCCGTGACCTCCATTATAGTGATGGGAAAAGCAGTTCTTTTCAGTGTACTGAATCAGTAGAATCAGTTCAGTAAAGTGATTCGTTCACCGAATTGTTCAGTACTTCTCCGCAGCGCTGCCTGTGAATCAGAATTGAATAAGCTGAAACACGGCCGAACGTTTAGTTCTGCTCGCGATCGTACTGAGAACAGCCAATGAGCTGAGAAGAAAAAGAGCTGGCTAAACACTGAAGCTTCAAACGTCAACATGGCAACCTGCGTCATCATCGACTCCAGAGAGGATGGGGTGGGGGGAGACAGCTCTCTACAATGCAGTACCAGTTTATAACACTAGGTGTCAGAGTTACATATTGCTCCTTTAAAGAATGAATTCCTCTCATGATCATGACGTACAGTCACTATAGAAACACAGACCATCCAAAACACCTCGCTCACACTGTGTCACTGTATTTTTCATGCTCCTGTCACCACATTTGTCCAGCTGATTCAGTCTAACTCAATGAATAAATCTGTGTGTGACAGCAGCCAGCTGGAATGTGTCCAGATGAACCTCGGTCTGACCTCAGGCCTGTCTCCACCTCCTTCGCCCTGCTGTTTGTCTGCATGAATCACCAAGAGTTAATGTTGATAACAGCGTTCAGCGGCTCGAATGAATGAAACACTGCGGCTTCAAAGTGTGACGACTTTAATCTGAGTTCTCTGATAACAGAAATAAACACTGCACTCCTCCTCTGCAGTAAATGACCTCTTTCATAGACACAGTGATGAGTAAAGAGCTATTTTTAAACATGATGAGGAACTCTGATGAGATTTGGGGTTTTTGGGAGTAAAGGTGGGTTATGTTAGAAAACAGAGAAGATAAGGCCTGACTACTTAGACAGTCCTATGTGTGTCTTACGACTGTGCACAGTTGCATTTAATACACCATGACACCAGCTGCACCTTGCCTCACAGATTTGTCTCCTCAAGAGCTCGGGCCCTTCTGCTGCCAACCTAAAAGCTAATATTAGACTCTGCTCATCGTAGGTCATGACTTCCTTCTTGTTTCCCACACAGAGGATATTTACCCAGCTGGGGCACAAAAACCTTTTGAGGAACCAGTTGATGTTTTGACTAAATAATGCTGTGTGTGACAGTCCCATGATGCGTAAAAGTCCCTTCTTCAGAGGGGAAAGTACTCTTAAATGTTGAGGAACTTCCTGGGCAGAGTTTGTTTTGAAATTGGTAACTTCTTTTATTGGCCAAAAAAAAACAATATGTGAAGTGTCATTGTTATCTTTAATTATTCATGTGGTCATGGGACCTACTTGGAAAGTTGACAACATTTTGGAGCATGACTTTTTGAGTGAGGCCACCATCCGAGCTTTACGAGTTTTGGTTAAGAGCCTCGATGTGAGGAGGAGTAAACTGGTGCCTGGATTGTGGCGTAGATGTTTACAGTGTGTGGAGGTCGGAGCTGCTCTTACAGCCACATTTGGGCAGGTTTACGCAAACGGTCCAGAGGTTCTATGAAGCTGGTCTGGTTGTTATCAGCTGAGTTTCTGCTCCTCTCTCAGGATGGCCTGCAGTTCTTGTCTTGTTGTACTGAAAGCCCTTTGAGCTTTAATTACATATCGCTTATATTACAAGTCAGTTTCCTGAACGAGTACGATATGGAGAATGATCACGCTGAACATGCCAGTTTAAAAAGACGTGTTTTGAGATGAGATTTGAAAATCGAGAGAGAGAGTCAACATTATTGATGTGTGGTGGGTGGGAGTTCCAGAGGTAGAGCGACTGAAGGCTCGGGACCCCATGGTGGACAGGGGGGAGGGGGGTACAGTGAGATGAATGGAAGGTGTGCAGGTGGGTGTGTTGATGTGGTATGTGATGTATCATAATGGCTAGAATTTACACTCGATCCTCACACACCATCCAGGAACCAACTGAATTATTGCTTTGTCTGGAGACTTTGCACAATAATAAATAAATAATACAGCTGTAAAACACTGTTGAGTTGCTTTATGTCACATAACTATGTTTCTATCTGTTCTACAGTAACTGCAGAAAGACTTTGATACAGAATTAAAATTAGTAAGAGATGAGCTTTCTTGTTAAAGGTTGTAATTCTCTGATTCTGACTAAGAGAAAGCAGACTTACACCTTTAACTGTGATGGTCTCAAAGGTCAGAGGTCAGGCTGTAGCCCCTCTGAGCGTCTGCCGGATGAACTTCACTGTGAGTAAATGTTATTTTTGTGAGTAATGTTGTGCTTTTACTGTTGCATCACCTCAGCAGTGACATCACTTCCTCTAAGGTCAGTCAGAAAGCTGATTTACTTTGTGAGGAAGTTTGATTTAAATGCATCAAAGAAACGATCTGACTGTTTGTACAGCTCGTCACAAGGAGAATGACAGGCCTTCACTGAATTAGATTTTTATACATGCATGTACAAGTTTAAAAGAGCAAAGTAAACATTGTTGTTGAAGAGTAAATTGTTTAATCTGCAAAAAAATAAAATAAAAATTCTAAAAAGGTTCACTTACTGATTGGTGATTTGTTTCCGGTCTTGGGCGCTAGACTCCGGCGTATCTCAAACAGAGATATACATCTCAGTCCATCTGTGAGGAATCGCACCCCGACCCCTCCCTGGAAAATGATGCACCAGCTGCCACTGATTATACTTTATGAATTTAATTGTATTTATTTGTATGTATATTTTTGTATTCTACATAAATTAATATTCTGAAATACTTATTATGTCACTCTCTGTGTCCTGAATATTTGGCACAAACTCTGCAGGAAGTTTTCCTTCTCAGTTTTTTTCCAGCAGCTTCACACTCATGTTGTGACGTATTTGTGTTGCTGTTATTGTGTGCGTGGGTTGACGTGTGTGGGTGTGAGGGTCATGTGGTGGGTCCCCTCTCTCACTGCTGTGCTTGTTTTTGTGTAAACAGGGGACTCTTGCATCAGAGTCACAGTGAGGGGACCCTGCTGTCGACACTGTTTGAATCAGAAGGAGGAAGTGATGTGTCATGTGTCGGATGATGAAACGTTGCTTGAAGCAGAAGATTGGAAGAAAAACAAAAGAGCAACAGATCCCCCTGCTGGATGATTTCCAATGTTGCTGAAAAATGAAAATGCCTATTTTGTCCACACGAGACACCAGATCCCAAAAAATATCAGAGATCCTGACAGCTCTTTAAAATTAAGTACTTTATGTTTGATATTGATGTTTTCCAGTGAATTATTTCATCGAGAATTCATCTTACATTTTCTTAAATGTACATTCTTTTTTAAAACCTTTCAGGTCATATTAGCAGTCAATCAATGCAGTTGGGGAAAATAATAAAATTAATTGTAAAAATGTTGCAGGCTTATTGTTTGACCAGTTTACACTTGTTTTACATGTATTTCCTGTAATCGAACCTTAATCCATCCCTCTATTGGGATCAGATTTTTGATTTCAAGTGATCTCAGAAATGTAAAAACACAAACCAGAGGTTTGACACCAAGCGGCAACCCCCGGTGTTGAAAAATCAAGCCGATGCTGAAGTGTACAATCCTGCAGTTCCTCAAGTGTCCACTAGAGGCTGGCTGCAGAAGCACAGGAAGTCACATCAAAAAAGTCAGTCTTTACAGCAGAAATTAACATGTTTACAGCCTGGCTCAAAATACCACATAGGTCTGATTAGCTCGATCGATACACACTGTAGGGGGTGAATTTTTTTGATAACTCATCTGTTTTGATTTGATGAAGGATAAGCGTTATTCACAGTAAGACGCGTAGCTGACCGCGGAGACCGCCATCGATGGACTCCCACCTGCAGGAACAGCAGGGTGACACCACTCAGGCTTCATCCATTAATATTTACAGACTTTGTTTGATGCAGATAAAATTAAGGACACGCCATTTAAACATCACACATCCCTGCAGACTACTTTTGAACAGGATACTCTGAGACGAGTCAATAAGGTTTGTCAGCGACTCATCACATGTTCTACATTTCAAAGTATGAGCTGCTGCCCTCCGACTCATTTAGAGTTCCTCATCAGAGACTGAACATGTTTAAAATGTAATGTATCACTGAGTCTGTAAAGCTTTTAAATGGTGGAAAATTGGGCAGGATAGGCACTTGACTAGGACTGAATATTTATTGTTTTATGTTTAATGTCAGTTTTGTTGAATGTTGTTTTTTTATGGCTGCAGCATGGGTGAAGAGCCCAAGACAAACATCTCACCTTGTGGGACAAATAAATCAAATCTCCATTAATTTAAGAATCCATTTTTTTCTCCTTTTGAGCCATTAACTCAATGTCAAAATGTTCATCAGATTACTTTTAAACTGGGCTCTGAAACTTCTGCCGATCTGCAACATTTTAATGTGAGTCTGTGCTGCCCCCTGCTGTCTAAAACAAATAAACACACATACAAGGAAAACCTTGAAAGTATGAACCATAGGTATGAACATGTATTTGTCATTATAGTCACAAGTCAAATACCTTATTTGTGAAGAGATTAATATCACAACATACTGTTTAATGAAGAAGAATATCATACTGCATGAAGATGAGATAGATTTGATTCACGAATTTCTAAATGTGATGCATGTAGCCTTCTAAATTTTGTGAATGAAATAAGTTGTAAGTGTTTTGGAGAATTCACCATTTCAAATTAAGCAACACCAATCTATCATTCTTACTTTATTTAAAAAGCAACATCCAGAAAATGTCGTGCTTTTGAACAGTCAAACGTATCTTAGAAATAAGAAGTGAAAGCAGAAGTTAAATATAGTTTGAAGACAAACATTAAAAAGTGATGTAAAACTGAGAAAAGTCCCTCTTGTGCTCTCCGTAGTTCCCTTCGTAGGAACCTTCTCCTTCAGGTTCTCAGATGTCAGACACTCAGGGGGCTCATGTTGCCTTCCTCCTCCTCCTCCTCCAATTCGGAAACGGGATGTGATGCAAATACACAGAAACTTTTTTTTTTTTCCTTCCCTGCTCCTCTCTGCGGAGTGTGCAGAGCTTCTCCACCTCAAACACACCGCTGGAGGAAAAGTCGCAGAAGAAGACGAAAAAAGACGTCAAATGAAGTGAGTCAGGGAATGAATTCGGAGGTAAACACACCGTCGCTTTTCTCCACCATGATCCTGTGAGCTCCTCCGTCTGTCTGCGACCGCAAACCTCCGAGCAGCCGGGACTGAACTCCGAGAAAAAACGGATCCGAGCGGTGAGGAGAGAAGAGGAGCTCACCGCTGCTGCTGCTGCTGCTTGTTGTGGATCCGGAGGGAGCGCGCGGACAGGTAAACAGCTGACTTGTTTGTTTGATCGATCTTCTAACGGAGAGAGAGAGAGCGAGAGAGAGAGAGGATGGAGGAGGCGAGCGGAGAGTTGACTCTGTAGGAAACTTTGAGTGCATGACAGCAGAGCTCAGAAGAGTCCTGCTGCACGCTGAGGCCTTCACGAGCTGCAGCACAAACAACCAAGTGACTGCGCGTGAAACACCTTTATGTTGAATTATAACGTACTGACACGAATACAAGAATAAAGATGAAGACTGAAAAACATCAAACACAACGTCAGATTTCCAGAAAGTTTTCATGTGTCAAGTTAGAAAGTGTCTGCAGCTCACTTTAGGAAAAGATACCTTTTAACTCTTTTCTCAAAGCCAGAATATTCAAAATACTCACAAAACCGTAACAATTATAGAAAGTAAGTTCTTGTGTTCATGCTTTAAGATAAGATAAAGTAAGATCATACTTGGCTGATCTCTGGTGGGAACATTCAGACAAAAATAAGAGCATGCAGCTAAAATAAGAAAAGATCCCAATAAAATTCAAAAACAAAGTATTTACATCTGGTGAGTATAAAGTAAACTATAGGCCTACACAGCCAAGTAGTTATATAAACTTTATAAGAGTTAGATAATAGATGTGTTGAGTAGTTAAAGTCTCTTTATTTTAATAGGCTGACACCAATTAATAACAAATGTTATCTGAAGACACTTTACAAAAAGAAGCTACAAGACGTTACTCTGTTTTAGTACAAAGACCCAACGTGGCTGTGGGTCAGTTGGAAGAGTCGCTCGTCTCTCGACTGAAAGGTCAGGGGTTTGATCCCCAGCTCCTGCACCAACATGTTATGATGTGTCCTCAGGTAAGACACTTAACCCCAAGCTGCTCCCTCTGCTTTGTCAGCGGCGTATGAGTGTGTATGAATGGATTAGTTCCTTCTGATGGTCTCTTCACACAGCAGCATCGACCATCAGTGTGTGAATGTGTAGGTGTGACCTGCGGTGTGAAAGAGCTTTGAGTAGTCAGAAGACTAGAAAAGAAATGTACACGCTCAAGTCCCTTCAGTGAGTGTGTCTGCCTCCTGGACCCTGATTGGTAGACGATTATGTGACCGTCAACTTCCTACCAAGCTTCACAGTAACAGGAAATGAATAATTAATTAGTTAATTTTAGTTTGATCTGACCGAGTTTTCTGATTGAAAATTGATTCACCAAGCAGGAAGTAAACATTTAATGGATGCAGTGTGGACAGTGAGCGTAAAGTTGTGCTCCATGGGACGCAATATCTAATCGCTCGCGTGCTGTTAGGACACGCTGTAAACTGTCGAAGCCACTTTAACTGTAATTAGCAAGAACAGAATTGATCTATAAATTTCCCAACCTGGAACCTATGTGTATGTCATAAATAACAGAACATATGGGACTATATTCAGTTGTTAGTCATAATTTCCATCTTCATGCTGAACATTCAGACCTTTTTAAAGGGTAAGATTCACCTGTCAGTTATCAGAGCCCGGGGGGGGGGGGGGGGGGGGGGCAGTGTTGCTATGGTTACACACACTCTCATCTACTCAATATTATCCTCTGATTTAGAACAGGATCACTTTAATCAGATTCAGATTCTTGGATTGAAAATATGTCTATAGGCTGCAGTTTTTTAATGAGCTGTGTGTGTGTGTGTGTGTGTGCGCGCGCTCATTTGTGTGTGCGTGTGTTTGTGTGTGTCTTTGACCTCTTGACCTGTGAGGTGTCTCAGGGATCATGTTTGAGTTATTTTTGTGCTCAGAGCTCAGTCTACCAGAACAAACCAAACTGAGGCTCGGACCCGTGAACACAAATGTCTCTGAGAGAATCTGTCTCTCTCTAACTCTCCTTGTGTCTAACAAGCTGTCTTCACATACACTGCCCCAGAAATCCTACTGATGTGGTTGTTCACACATGCACCTCACAGCAGGAGACTTTCCCTGTCAGACGTTAGGAAGGGCAGGGGGGTCTCCTGACGCAAGACATGACGTAAAAAGAATGACGCAGACGAAGTAACAAAGAGTGGAGAAGAACGAACTGGAGAACAGAAAACATAATGCAGCCGTTTCATTACGGTGCATTCATTTCTGAGTTCTGACTGCAGGTAATCAAAGCCTTTGATAAGTTCTGTCATCAGGCCCCCTGTGGGTTAACTTCACAGCTTCATGTTTGTGATGTAACGCAGTAAAAGCTGATGCATGGTCTCTTGAACGGACCATGAGAGCAGCCTGCAGAAAGTCTCTGAGTGATTTCACAACAACAGCAGCAGAAGCAGCAGCTCGGAGTTTGGCTCAGAGTGTGAGAGCTGACAGCTCTGATCTCTCCCCAAACAAAGCCAGGAAGAAGGGTTTGTTTCACACGCAGCTGGAGCTAAGCTTTTTCTCTTTTTGGTTTACAGGTGTATCTGTCTATAAAAGGAAAAGTGCACCATGGTGTTTGTATACTCCTGTAACTGAGAGGACAAACCATTGATGATCAGTTTTACATTTCTGCTGCTCAGATTAAAGGTTAAACACAATATTTTTGTTCTAAGCCTTTTTATTTTTGGGCTTTTAACGCCCTCATTTGGTGACAGGACAGAGGACAGAGTCAGAAATTAGGGGCAGAGAGAGTTGGGAATGACATGTGGGAAAGGATATTTTGTTGTCAAAATGACCAAAAAGTGAGTCACCTGGTGGCCATGAAACAGGCTGTTATGTTCTGCAGTGTAATCTTTTCATGCTAAGTTAACCGTTCTTACGTCCATTAAAAGTTGTTTTTGTCCCTGACATGCTCAGGTTGTTATTTTGAATCTCTGATCACATTACAGAAAACACCCCTACAGAGACAGACCTTCATTTAAAGAAGATGATTTTTGACACCAGAGAAAGATGACCTCATACTCTCTTAAAACCCAACAGACTGCATTGAAAAAATTGTTTACCTTAAACCTTCTGTTTGTATGGAGTGATTATTCCTCTGTCTGTGGAGCTAACGTGAGCAGCACCTGGGTCTTTGATGACTGCGGCGCCAATCTACGACTCACCGCTAAATTCTTGTTGTTTCACTCGAGCAGGGGGAAAATAATATCGGTATATCTGAGACAGAAAGCTCACAGCTGAATCATCACCTCCCTGTGTTTGTTCATAGTGCGCAACGTTCATTCTCCCAGGATGCTACTGTGCTAACGTTAGCGTAACATTGCCCGCTTGTTGTCAGCATTCACATAAAGTAACGAGTACCGAGTGCTTTTAAATGTCAGTAACAGTAACGGCATTATTGAATCTTAAAAGTAACTTATCTGTTACTGGTTACCACACACGGTAGTGGCGTTACAGTAACACGTTAGTCTCAACACGGGTTGTTACCGATCAAAGAAAGTGTTTGTCTAAAACGCTTAAACGCAAAGAAACCTATAAATCGACACAGTGAGGCCGTAAAATGGATGTTTTTGTCTTTGAGGTTTGGTGGCTTTGAAGAGAGTGACGTCTCCGCAGTTTGTGGTTATTAAAGGAGCATCGTGCTCTGAAACAAAAAGTCATACCATTTCTGTGATGTCATCAGGCAGTTTATGATACAGCCTTAAACTGTCTGTTACACTGTAGTGAACATATTTATGTATTTATCAAAGTCTGCCTAGCGACTGCAGACTGAAACAATCTGCTGTACTTTATGGTAGCTCTAAGTCTTAACATGTAATAATGTGAATTAAAACGGACCCTCTTAAATAACAGCTGAATTCTCTGTGAATGACATTTCATGCCGTGCTCTCGCTGCTCTCTAAGACAGCGTTGGAGAACCAAAAGTTAACGAGATGACGACAAACTGTCTTCAGGAATCTCCAAGCGAGTTGGCACTCTCGCTTTCCAATAAAAGATAATTCGTCCCATCCTGATATCTGCTATCCTGTCCCCGTTTGAAGGCATTAGACCCAGATCTCTTCTAAAACCCCTCCAGCTCAATCTGGAGCCAATAAATGGATCCGTCTGTGAGATTTCTGCCAAAGATTGAATCTGAGAGATGTTGCATGTCAGCAGCAGACACACAGGAACACGTGGAAACACGACCTCCTTCTGAAGTTTAGATAATCGTTTCCAAAGACGTCAAAGCTCAGGTCATTGAGTCACCACATATATATACTCTACAATTTATTTAGCAGACGCTTTTATCCAAAGCGACGTACATCAGAGAGTAAGTGCGACACAAGCAAGGATCTAGAAAAAAGGGAACAATGTCAGTAAGTGACCAGAGGTGCTGACAGGAAGTAACCAGAGGCAGAGCACAACATCAACAGCTGTTCTTGAGCGTTCTAATCAGCATCAAAACCATCCTAAATATCATCATCATCATCATTATTAAGGTTGTAGGTGTTCATGAAAGAGCTGGGTCTTTAGCTTTTTCTTAAAGGTGCAGATGGACTGCAGAGCGAATGGAGTTTGGTAGTTTGTTCAACCATTGGGGGGCGACAGAGGAGAAGAGTCTAGTCAGCGTCTTAGGACCCTGTTGTGAAGGTTGGATCAGACGCCTTTCATTGGCAGAGCGTAGAGGGCGGGAGGGAGTGTAGACCTGGATGAGAGAGTTTAGATAATGAGGAGCATTTTTCATCGCTTTTTGTAAGCGAGCAGCAGTTTTAAATTTGATTCGAGTGGAGGGAGATGAACAGAGTGACATGTGTTGTTTTGGGGAGGTTGAAGACGAGTGGTGCTGCTACGCTTCAGATCATCTGAAGGGGTTTGATAGTACATGTAGGAAGACCTGCCAGTAGGGAGTTGCAATAGTCAATGCGTGATATCACAAGAGCTAACATGGCGTCTGATGTTGTACAGAGCAATTTGGTAAAGACGCATAGTCCGACTTATTCTGCTCTCATGATGCTTTTCTATAGAAGCACCACTCCACTGTTAAAAACAAACACTAACTGGAAGCAGGATAAAAGTCTTCTGGAGGAGTGTGTGCATGTTGTAGCTGTAGTTTGAGTGGAAGCTGCCGATTACAGAAGAGTGTTAATGAGAGAGAGTGAGTCGTGTTTCCATCTGTGAAGCTGCAGATCATTAAACCATTAAGAAACCACACAGAGGGTCTGTGAGAGGCTCGTGAATCTGAGAGAAAGAAGCTGAACAAGGGCGGCTGCTTATACATCGCAGGCATGCAGAAACCATCTGTTTAATCAGGAGAAACTTTAAAATAAAAGTTTGATAATGTCCTGGGTTTAAAGTGTTGAAGGGATGATTATAGAGCTAATAGTAATAGAGTATATAATGTAGACTGAAGCACAAATTCAAGGGGACACAAGGGCCTAGGCCAGGTTCACATCTCTTCAGTGTCACCTGGAGAAAAAACGCAGCGGCCAGCGTCTTTTATCTGACCTGCCTTTTTTTGTGCGACCGCTCCGAGCGCTCAAGTTGAAAATCTTTCAACTTTTCAGAAAGGCGCTGTCGACGTCACCGACGCTCTTTTCCAAATGTTTGATATTCCCCGTAGTTTTAACCTCCTACGGATTGTGTCTTGTATCCACATCCTCCTCGTTCCGTGTCTGATCGGGTTAAAAAACAATCTCAAATATAAAACATGCAGTAAAAAAGTAACGGAGCAGTGTCGGTCATACAGCAGCCGTAAACGGACTGTTGTCATAGAGACAGGAGGGACGAACAGCGATTTTCTTCTCACCGCACAAACGCTTCATGAAAGCGCTCCCGAGCACACAGCCATCGCTTTTCTGCCTGGAAAAAAACGCTAGGTGGACACGGGGCCTAAACTAGTCTGTAATGATTAGGGTTGCTAGGATACCAGATTTTTAAACTTTATCAGAGTACTGCTAAAAATAAAACAGTATTGATACCTGTTTTAATACATCAGCAACAAAAGTAGAAGTGTTGGGTAATAATAAATGTAAGCTAACTCCTGCACACTGTACAGCGCAGAAATATGTTGCCAATGTATTTGATGACATCGATTGATTCATTATGTTCAGGTTGAGTTGTGCATACGTTTGCATAAATTGGGAGGTGGGTGCGTTGTCGCTGTTGGCCGGGAGGCTTAAGGCCCGCCTCTGCTCTACCTCTGTCTGCTCATTAAAGTCAGCATTGCCAATATGGCGACCATGTTGTTGGGCTTCATAACACCTCTTCATAAACCAATGAATGATGTCACTGAGAGTGGTTATGTTGGCAACGTTTGCAAAAAAAAAAACCCAAATCTTTTGTACAGGTGGAAAACTCCGACAATTGGAGGAGTGTGCCTGGACATGTTGCTTGTTGCCATGTAACAAGCTGTATGTACCTTTCCTCTCAAACGTTGCATTCTGGATGGATTTTCAATGGTTATACGCTGAACCTGTGAGCGTGTGTAGAAGTCTGAGGCATTGTTTAAGACAGCAGACATTTTGAAGTGATCAGAAAACCTCAGTGAGACGTTTTTGATGTTCAGAGTTTGAAACTAGTGTTGGTGTCGAGTCCTGCAGCGTCAGGTTGTTTGCTCAGAGATAAATGACTCTGCCATACAGTGAAACCAGAGACACACGAGCTGCTCCCTCCTCCCACTGCTGACAGAGTTATGATTCCCTGCATACCTGTGTGTGTGTGTGTGTGTGTGTGTGTGTGTGTGTGTGTGTGTGTGTGTGTGTGTGTGTGTGTGTGTGTGTGTGTGTGTGTGTGTGTGTGTGTGTGTGTGTGTGTGTGTGTGTGTGTGTGTGTGTGTGTGTGTGTGTGTGTGTGTGTGTGTGTGTGTGTGTGTGTGGACTGAGATCTTCGTGTCTTCAGGGCTCATATTTTGAGACGAGCAGCACAGCTTCAAGTGACATGTTCGGCATCAGAGTAGTTACTGCAAAGATTGAAAGTCTCATTCTGAAATCCTTAAAAAATGCGACACATCTACTTTTCTAATAAAAAAATGTGGGGATTTTTATTAACTCTTTAACGGGACACGGGACTTTGAAAATGCACTGCTTGAAAAGAGGCCATTACGGTTTAAAAAAACGCTCTTTTCAGGTCAAGTTCTTCTAAAAGTCATCAAATTGGGCTAAACGGATCCACATTCAGGTTTTCAGGTGTGTTTGATGGCTTTCACCATGGCAGCAGGGCTCTCTGTCAGTACAAAGCTCTACATGTTAAATCAAATGCTCCCCACATTCTTCAGATACCTGCAGCTCTTTGTGAACCATCTGCTTCTCTGCCACAGTTCAGACCTCGTAACCTTCACCTGCTTTCAGGTGACTGACAGTTTTAGTTTTAGTGCTGCAGGAGCAAAAGATGAAAAGTCCTCAGTAAACTCTGAACAAAAGAAACGGCAACCAGAGAGACTTAAACGTTATTCTGGTATTTTACAATTTGCTCCTTTTTAGGGTCCACATGACAAATGCTGTTCCGTCAGCCAGCAGGAAAGACATTTAATTTAAGAGTAAGATTTCCTTTGCATTACCATTGCCACCAGACTCCATTGACAAAAACAGGAATTTGACCTCGTAAAACACAGTAGTTCCTTGATCTGTTAGTATTTTGGTGTCATTGGATTGTGTTAGATGCAGGATTATTATAATATTTTATTTTTTTGCAATAAAACTACCAAGCGGCAACTTCCAGAGTTTAAAAATGAAGCCAATGCTGAAGTGCAAAATCATGCAGTTCATCGAGTGTCCACTTGAGACCGGCTCCAGGAGCCCCGGAAGTCACATACACACCCCATTCAAAAATGCCCATTTCTACAGTAGAAGTTAACATGTTTACAGCCTGGTACAAAAAACTTTATTTGTCTGATTAGTTATTGTCCTCATGGGCACGCTGTACGAGGGGGTGAATTTCTTTATAACGCGCCCGTTTTGATTTTATAAACGATAACAGTTATTCACAATAAGGCGTGTATAGATGACCTGATTGCCACGATGTAGCGGTTTAGAGATGTTTAACACAAGCACAAAACTCCTGAAAAATGTCCTGAATTCCCTGCCAAGCCCCCAAGTAAAACTTCCTTG
This sequence comes from Labrus bergylta, assembly GCF_963930695.1. Taxonomy (NCBI): domain Eukaryota; kingdom Metazoa; phylum Chordata; class Actinopteri; order Labriformes; family Labridae; genus Labrus; species Labrus bergylta. Next base: position 27,898,595 of record NC_089196.1, on the reverse strand, counting down.
TAAAGTCGAGGTGAGACGATGTGTGAAAGCAGCGGATTGTATTCAGGAAAAATCTCCTCCAGAGTGGGAGCAGGGGCGATGGCGCTTATATCATCGAAACTGGAAAAGCAACAAATAACAGGAACAGTCGTGAGGCTGCTTCGTACTCCCTTTATGTTCTTTTCCACTCTTTCTTTGACACTGAGGACACATCCAATTACACATGGTATTCATTGATGTGCCAACTAATGAGTGTGTGCACAGCCAAGCAAATGCATACAGGTGCAGTCTGCACACTGTTCAGCTCCAAATGAGCAAAGTTATTTTAAACAGGGCAGCGTTTCTATCCAAATAATGTGCCTCAGGAAAACAGTCTTTCATAAAGTGTGGAAATAAGCAAACAATCATTATCACCTGGTATACAGCAAAACAGCCACCATATATTCATCAGACTCTGTTGCTTTGTCTCCAGATGTGTTACACTGTGACTTCAGCAGCATCATTTTAATGTCATGTCTTTTCTTCTGAGACCCCCTCCCCTCTTCTGACAGGGGAAATCTTTCACTGTGAGGGACATGTGTGAAAGAGCAGCTCAACAAAATGTACGGCTGCCTTGAAATTATCCAGAATTTGTGTTTCAGTTCAAACGAAATGAGTTATCGTTTTAGAAAGAAAGCTGCTCCTGTGGTTAGAAATAGAAAAACAAACCTGTGTAAATAAGTCGTCTCAAACTGGACTTCCAGGTTTTTATCTTCTTCCCACCTGTAGCAACAAACACACACAAGTGAAGATTGTGTGCGTCTTCAACATAGATCTGTTTTTTAGGACTTAAAATGTTCTGCCTCCTTTCTGTGGCTGCTGCTCTGCTGTCTGATTATGCAACATTATAAAGAATGAACACACACACACACACACACACACACACACACACACACACACACACACACACACACACACACACACACACACACACACACGCTCAGCTCTTCCAGATGCCTGCGATTACACACTGTTATACTCTGAAGACTCCCAGCTGCTTAGAGACAGGGAACTATAAAAGAAATTTAAAAAAGACAATGTTTATATTATTCCTGAGCATTATTAGCTTTTTAAACATTTATTTTTTGGGCATTTTGTGCCTTTATTAGAGTGATAGGACAGTGGATAGAGCCGGAAATCAGGGAGAAAGAGAGTGGGGAATGGCATGCGGGAAAGGAGCCACAGGTCGGATTCGAACAGCGCCCCATCATTAGCTTTTTAAAACCAACACATGGCAGCACGAGGGGCCGTAATCAGAAGACTGTTAAAAGTTATCAAGAGAACCTGAAGACTTCAGATCCACTGCAGGTCATCTGCAGAGGGAAGCCTGATTGTTCAGTGACGACCATCAATGCACCATAAAAGCTTCATTTAGCTGTCGTCAGGAACAACACCAGGTGTGTTATCTGTGTCACTAAAGAGCAGTAGGCAAACGAGTAAGGCCAGAGATATACCTGCTGCTTTGACGTGTAATTAATGTAATTGTTTACATCCTTGACTATGCACTACGTGTGTTACTGGAGTAAACCTCTAGAGGCCGTTAACAACTGGGATGTAAACAAAGGACATGCCGGTCACTATGGTGTTAAGTCTATATTAGAACTGAAATCATACTTACATCAATAATCAACAGTGACATCAGATCAGCTCAGGCGACTGATGACCGGTAAACAGAACACAACGTCCTCCCTGTCTGTCAGTAACATTTCCTATATGTGCCTGTCCATAACGGCCCTGGTGTTCTGGTTATATGAGTGACCTTGTTAACTGGTGACTTTGACCCAAATGCGGCTATCGTAGCTGTTGAAAATGGATAGGCTCCTCGCAATTGCCTCTTTGTTTAGTTTTACAATATAAAGTCAAAATGTACTCAATCAGATATATTTAATGAAAAACTAAACAAACAACAATGCTGACACCGGTGCGTTTGGCTTATGTTGCCAGTTTACAGGGTCACTTGTTGAACCGAAACACCAATCTTATTTTCCGTAGTTTTGCAGGTATCCATGACGACATCAATTCCCAGCGATTTTTAACAGGCGTGTTTGTAGCTGTGTCGTGACACAATTAAGGACTTGGCTTATCAGTTTGTCTCCAAAACATTCTGCCATTGTTGCCCCTGCTACTGTGTTGACTGTCACATCTCCTCTGCCTCTACATAGATGTCATGTGACTACTGCATCTTGTGTCCAAGTGGAGGCAAGCTTTGAGTTAGTGCTCAGCCGACGCACCAAACAGATGCACGGGATGCGTACATGTACATGTAGTTCAAAGCAAGTATATCTCTGGCCTTAGAGGTGCAAACAGTTCACTTCATTGTCTTTTCTGTTTCGTTCTTTTCCACTCGTTTGCTGATAATTTGAATACTTGTCCAATTACACATTGCATTGATTCAAAGGCATCCGCCATCTTGGATTTCAAATGCATGTTGTGTTTATGTTGTTCTATTGTCTGCTCTGCTGTTCTGTTTTGTTCTCGTTGAACTCTGTCTTATTCACCTCTCAACCAGAGAGGGAGAGAGAGGCAGATTCCTGTGTGTTGCAGTAAGAGGAAGAGAGAGAGAGAGACTTGGAGAGAGGCATGTGGATTCCTGTGTGTTTGTGAGAGAGAGAGAGAGAGAGAGAGAGAGAGAGAGAGAGAGAGAGAGAGAGAGAGAGAGAGAGAGAGAGAGAGAGAGAGAGAGAGAGAGAGAGAGAGAGCTCCGGGTTGCGTTGAATGTCAAGAATGTTGAGGCTTTTGGCTCTGGTTTGTTCTGACGGAGGGAGGAGGAGATAAAGAAGGAGAGAGGAGGGACAGAGTGAATGGAAGAGAAGTATAGAGGCAGGAGATAAGGAGGGAGGAAGGGAGAAGGAGATGAAGGAGACGAAAAAGGAAGCAAAGCAGAAAAAATATGGCAAAGTGAAATAAAGGAGTTCCTTTTATAATCCATGCTGCAACTAGCTATTAATGTCGCTGTCAATATTTTATCTTTTATATATATATATATTTAATAGGTTTGTTTGGGTTTAAGGAAAAAAGTGGATTCATGAGTCTCAACAAAAGGTTTCTTGTAATGGGCTTAAGTGTCACTGTTTTACAATTATAATATTAAGATTAAACATCAGTATAAAATGCTTCAATGTCACACAGGATGCATTCAGGGACATAATGTGCCGTAGGGCAAAGGGGTAGCAGCAGCCGTCCAAGAACAACTCAGAATCAGAATCAGAACCGTCTTTATTGGCCATGTTTATGTGCAGATACAAAGAGTCTTGAGTCTTTATTTACTGTCTTGTTTATGTGCAGATACAAAGAGGCTGAGTCTTTATTTACCGTCTTGTTTATGTGCAGATAGAAAGAGTCTGAGTCTTTATTTCACTCCAAGCACACAAATTACTATACTCTTACAACAAGGACAGCAAGTAAGAAAGATAAAACATTTCAGCTCGGGCTGTCAGTGTTAACGCATTAATCACAATGCGATTTAGGTCTGAAATTAGTGCATTATTTTTTTTTTTATCACATTGATTGCGTGCTATTTTGTCACAGGCATAAAGCCACCGCACACAGCAGCGTCTCCCTGAATATGAATTTACACTTAACATGCACTTTGGATTTTTTTGTCCTTGGGTTGTTGTTCATCAAACAGCAGCTTCATGCAGAAAACTTCGGCAAATGGAACTAAAACCTAAAAGAAACAAAATGTGTTTACTCACATTAGTGTGAGTATGCTGTATCATTATTATTATAGTTTTCGTCTGTATTTAAAGACCTTGTAGAGCTAGGATTTACATTTTTTTGATGAGGTAGCATAGCTGCTAAGGTCTAAGTTGGGTGCATTTTCCATTATTTGGATAGGACAGTGAAAAGTGGGGGATGACTTGGGGGAAAATGTCAACGTCCGGACTTTCATGTTCATTTCAGCATCTTCTGCACAACTGACCACTGCACTATTGTCTTTTTAGTCGTGCATATATTAGTCTGTTTATTTATTCTTTGTACACAGAGAGCACAGTTTATGTTCCTATGTTAAAGCAAAGCTGGTTCTGATTATGATTCAGTTAAAAAAAAAGAAGAGATAGCTGTTGTCACATTTTTACAAGACACTTTGATGGAGCTTCAATATTTGATATTCTTGCATAAGGCTTTGAAATACCTTGTAGGGTTGTCATCTGGAAAAATGATCTCATAATTACCTGCTCATATCAGACATCAGCTCAAATGGGTTTTAAAAGGACATTGTATGTTTGGGAGCTTGCAGAATAAAGTTTCAGATTTTATTGATTCTGACATTTGCATTCTCAAGGGATGAGTACTTTACTTACTGAACTTTGGTCAGCATGGTTTAATACCCAAGAAGTAACTTTACAGCCCTAACTTTCCCGTCCAGTTTAAATCTGAAATACTGTTTAAAAGAATCCTGAATCACTCTGACAGGAAACAGTTTGTAATGAAGTTGTTTTTGTTACAGAAACATTTTGTTGATATTGGTCTTCAGGATGTCCTGTTCTTAGATTGCAAAGGATAAAATGTCAGACTGGATTAAAAGACTTCAGCTGTCTTTTCTTTTCTCTATCCACACGTCTCTTTCTTCCTCGCTCTCCTTCTCCTCCTCCTGATGGCTTTTACTGTTTCTGTGCTGTTCTTTTCCCCCCTCTCTGGTCATGTGATTTTTCTGTAGAGATGAGCAACAGTGCAGGAATCTGAGCCGCAGCCAACCCATTACATAAAACCCTCTCTCCCTCCCAATCGCTGCCAGAAAATAAAAAGTGAACCACTTGGTTCTCAGATGAAGTGAATGAACTCACTTCCTGAAGCTAGAGCGGAGATACATCAGAAAACGGAAAGAAAACAGACAGATTGTTTGAAGAACTAACTATCTTATTCAAGAACTGGCAGGTTTTTCACTCAGTTTTGTACTCGGGGTTTCTCCGAGCAGGGAGAACCACTGAGGAACGCTTTGTAATTTACAAAACTTTTACTGTCTGTGAACCAAGCTTCTCCCCGTAGCTAGTTTTTGTTTTTCTGGAAACAGTGTAGAGACGTCTTGTTGAGGTTAATTTAGTGTTTCATCTCTCTAAAATCTGACTTTTGAAAGTCTTTAAAAAGATTAGTCTGACACTGTCTTACATCTTGACACATTAATCAGATATTGTGAGATTCTGCAAAGACTTGATATCTTGTCTTCGTGCCTTGCTCAAGGGCACCTCGGTAGCGCTCAGGAAGTAGACTGGCACCTCTCCAGCTGCCAGACAGATTTCCAAATTTGGTCCGTACCGGGACTTGAACCGGCGACCCTTCCGGGTTCCCAACCCAAATCCCTACGGACTGAGCTACTGCTGCCCAAATGTAAACATCCATGTAAATTTGCTCTCGTCTGCACTTCTGTGTCTCTTCTTGTGCACTGATGTACTCAGATGAGAGGTCAGAGGGTTCTGCAGTCAACACAAAAATCTCCCTGGGCTGCAAAAAAACACACTCAAGGCTGACTAGCACTCTGAGAAGTAGGCTATAGGGTTTTAAGCCTCACCTTGCAGCAGTGATATGTACAGGTGTGCACTTGGAAGCTGTGGCATGCTTGATGTAGTCAGAGGCGACCCTTTTCTACAGCAAAACACTGCTTTTGAATTTTTTTTAACTGTGTGTAAAATATCTCTGCTTTTCTCTTCCGTCCATTGTTCCCCTCTCAGACTTTCCTTGCTCTCCTTCCTCTGCTACCAAGTCTTAGTCCCGCTCACCCTTCCCCCTTCCTATCTTTGTTTTTCCTCTGTTTCTACCTTTTTTCTCTCTTTATCCGTCCTTACCCTGCCTCACCCTTCTATCTCTCTATAGTCTGTGTTCAGGTCTTCTTCTCTTTGTTTGTCTCCCTCTGGATTTTTCCACCCTTCTGTCCTTCTCTCTGCCTCTCTCTCTCTCTCTCTCTCTCCCTCCCTCTCTTTCGTCCAGCTGTTTCCTCCTCTTAGTCAATGTTTGTCGTTTGAAAACAGAAGTATATATCTAAAATACGTTTCTAGTGTGTTGTGTGTGTGTGTGTGTGTGTTACTGTGTTGCGTAACCTCTCTGAGTAGGCCACTGTTTGTTTCCAGGATTTATAAACTGCTCTGCTCCACCAGCACTAACATTGGGAAATCACACACTCACATAAACACACACATACACACTTACGGTCAGTCTTCTGCTAAAATAGGGCTAGGATGTGCTCAGGCTGATTATTGTTCGTCTGTCCTTCTGTAGTTGTGACCAACAGTGACTGTTGATCTACAGTAAAACATGAAGTCTTGGATTTGTGCACAAACAGAGTTTCCTCTCTGGTCGCAAAAGTTGTGCTGTTTATTCGAGTTAAAGAAACTTTGATTTAATCTCTGTTGTTTTATTTTAACATCCTTGCCTGAGAGTTATGAGGTTGTTGTTAGTTCAAAGTTGTTTGCAACATAACTACCAGATCTAAGCGAAGTTACAGCAACTATAAAAAAGTTAATTTACCCCTAATTTCTAATTTACCCGTATAATTTACCCATATATACATATATATATATATATATATATATATATATATATATATATATATATATATATATATATATTTTTTTTTTTTTTTTTCATTTTACAACTCTCTCTCTTTTCTTTCTTTCAGAAATGTAGCATGTGTTTTGGTGAGATTGTTGGACCATCATGCACCTCTTCCTGCTGCTGATCCTTCAAGCCACAGCAGCTTTTGGACAGATCGATCCTGGTATAAACAGACACGCATAAACCCTCAGACACTCACATGATTGTCACCGACATTGACACAAAAAACATACGCAAATTAGTTCTACTTAATGCTATAAGTCATTCGAATTCTATTATTGTCCTCATTGTCATTGTGGCTCAAAGGTCCCCACAAAGTCACACACACACACAATTAAGATATTTTTCTACTACAGTGGTTGTGTTTAACTGATATTTCAACTCAATAACTATTATCCATTTGTACTTAAAAGTAATACTAAGTCTGAACTTTAAAAACATTGACGGTCCTCATTTCTTCCAAAAAAAACAATGGCCCCCGCAAAGTGATAAATACAAGAATACATGCACACACATCAAAATACAGAAAAAGTGTTTCTGTATGCTTTTATCGTTTTTTGAAGGTTAATGACCTCGTTTTATATTTGTGTGTTCTCAGTACACTGTCGCTATGCCTTGGGCATGGAGGATGGTCGCATTAAAGATGATGACATCACAGCTTCCAGCCAATGGTACGAGACCACAGGACCACAGTACGCCAGGTCAGTGTGACTAAAATAGTGACATGGTTTATAATTAAACTGATGATTTTGTGTTCAATATGTATACTACTGTTATACTTGAAATCTTTCTAATTACCGTAATGGGAACATACAATGTACACAGTTACACATGTGGGATCTTTCAGCACAACATGTACAATCAATTTTATGACACAAAATGATTTGATGAGTGTCTAATTAAACTTAACCAAATAAAAACAACAGGTTTAAATACAAATAATTGATCATCCAAATAGTATGCTAAAATAAACTTTACATGACAAACTTCATAAAACAATGCAGAAAATCAAAGCATAGTGCTGCTTCATGTGCCTCCCAAATATGGCTTCTGTTTTTACGAGTCTCTGTAACTCCAGTGAAAGGAACAGGAAATGAACTGTGGTTAATAGCTCGGAGGGCTAAACTTTTAACAGTATGAAATGTCCCATGATCTGCAGACACAATTTTATTGAAATTATGTTTGGGTGCAGATATTCTATGTTAACTCTTGTGCATTTGCAGGTTGAATCGTGAGGAGGGAGAAGGTGCCTGGTGTCCTGAGGGACAGCTGGAGCCTTCAGACAGTCAGTACCTGCAGGTTTGTGTCCAACCGTCAGATAATATTTAAGTGTCTTTATGGTCGTGTGCCAGTCCGGGTTTAGATATCTAGTGGTGCCAATAAAAAAGCTGATGAGAGGCAAACAATCTCAAAATCTCAGCTTATAGTCAACTGTGCTAAACAGTGTGAACATAAAGTCTTAGTGTGTTTTGATGTACCCAACAGACAGCCTTTGGGTTTTCGGTGTGTCCCATGATTTAACAAAAACCTGTCGATGTGTTTAAGGTGGACCTGGGCAGGCTGACTTTCCTTACTGTGGTTGGGACTCAGGGACGATACGCCAGGAACTCTGGGAACGAGTTTGCCCGAGCTTACCGTCTCAACTACAGCAGGGACGGCCTGCTGTGGAAGTCTTGGAAAAACCGGCTAGGAAACACGGTGAGTGACCATACACAGCATTTTGAACAAGGGTCAAATCCTGCGGGGGATGGGAAATTGATTGGAAAATGAAACAGGCTTTTAAGAAGAGAAGAAAATCTGCTGCGGAAACATGTAACTAAGTGATAGAACAGAGTGATGGAGGGAAGAATGGGAGTTACTTCTGGTCATTCACACTCATATCAGAGGAAATGACATTTACGCACCAGCTTCCTGCTGACCTTCGAGGGACCTGGCAGCTAAAGCAACACCATCTGGGCAGTTTAAACACCCGACATTAATGCATTTATCAGAAAACTTAAATCGCATTGCAAACATGAACCATGTTTTGATACTGTCAGTTTATGAAAAAGCAGAATGCAGCACTGTTAAAACTTGAAATCGTGAACTTTCTGCAATTTGAGTTTTCACTATTTGTGAATGATGTGTTAATATAACCGGCTGATTTCCTTTTTTTTACCTTGGTAAAAACTGTTCCATATCCAAAACATTAAGCAGTGTACTTTTAAGAATCAAGTACTGCAACAGCAGAAAAATTAGAAACATATGGCTTTCTTCAGGATGATTGATGTAATTGTTGTTTTGTGTTTTATTGTTTGTTTCCAGGTGATGCAGGCCAACAAAAATGCCTACGCCTCCGTCATCAACGACCTTCACCCTCCAGTCATCACTCGTTATGTGCGGCTGATCCCGGTCACCACGTTGTCGACAACTGTGTGCATGCGAGTGGAGCTGTACGGCTGTCCGTGGGAGGGTACGACACACAAACACACACTCAAACTTGACGAGCGTTGCTGACATTAGAATTGTTGATTTGTGGGGGCAGACTTTGAAGTTCTCTTCTCCAAAATATTTACTCCTCGGAAACCTCCTCCGTCAAAGACTTCAACATCTAACCAAATGGGGATTGTAATTTCTTGCCCGCTAAAAACTTCATGATCTGCAGGTCTTTTTTAAATGTTTGGTAACCATGGTAATTAGGCTTAGGCCCTGATTTAGCAAATATATTGAGTTCCAAATAAAATGGTCACATCCTTGCTCAGCACAGGAAAATACATTTCCTAGATTCCAGATATCTTCAATAAACTCTCCAAAATGTAGGACAACACGGGTCATTCCTAACTTTGAGTTTACCATCAGGTCATTAATCTGGTCGGAGTGATCCATTTCTATTTTTTTAATATGCTGCTTTAAAAACTGCTGCAACTGGACATAATATTTTATTGACATTGACTCTTTTCTTCAGTCACTTAATAGTGAAATCTATTAGAGCACAACTTATTCCCCTCTCGTACCTGCCCCCCCCCCCGTAGATGGTCTTGTCTCATACAGCGCTCCAGAGGGTCAGCTCATGATGCCGCCCGGTTACCCCATCGCCAGCCTCAACGACTCCACGTATGACGGAGATCATGAGAAGAGGTGAGTGACGCACAATAATTGCATCACTCATCAGTGTTTCCTGTTTCCCTGCTGGTTCTGACGGTCAGCTGTCTCGTCCAATAGGAAGCTGTTTGGCGGGATGGGTCAGCTGACGGACGGCGTGATCGGTATGGACGACTTCCTTCTGACTCGTCAGTACCATGTGTGGCCAGGCTACGACTACCTTGGCTGGAGGAATGACTCGCTGGGAACTCAGGGATTTGTGGAGATGGAGTTTGTGTTCGACAGGCAGAGGAACTTCACCTCCATGAAGGTTTTAGATTCTGCTTATTTTACCTCATCATAGATCTCATGAGCTGATTTATAGACACTTAATAACAGGATTGAGCAGAACTTCTGATGAGCTTGTCCAGTAATGCAAAGTATACATTAACTTGGCATTGGGCACAGCAAACCAGAGTTCTTTGATAGTTTTGAAATGTGGAGAAATCATCTATAGGAATAATGTTGTTTCTTGGTGAGGCAAACAGAACGGAGCGATTCTTTTGATCTAACATACATTATCTCTCTTCTGCCCGCCGATCAGGTTCACAGTAACAACATGTTCTCCCGCGGTGTGAAGATCTTTGCCTCTGTTTCCTGTTGGTTTAAGCCTCGCTTTGCTGGCTGGGAGGCGGAGGCAGTGGCGTTCAAGACGGTTTTGGACGACAGAAACCCGAGTGCCCGTTACGTTACTGTCCCTCTGAACCGCCGCACGGCCAAATCCCTCCGCTGCCGCTTTAACTTCGCCGACGTCTGGATGATGTTCAGTGAAATCTCCTTTCAGTCTGGTAACAACACAAAAACACACTCACACAAACACACACATACAGACAAACACAGACTTGCTTCTTTAAAAAAACTAAAACAAAATAACTTGCCTTTATTTGTCCCTCAGAGGACACCGTCCTCTCCACACAGATGACCATGGCGGTGACCTCCTCTCCAGCCAATAAGGATAGCACCATGCCAACGACGCTACAGACAGGTGTGACGCTTGACCTCTACACTTAAACATTTAATAAACTGAAACACTTTCTGTGTATTAATTGTAGAACAAGAAACTGTCAACACATTTTAACTGTGACATCAGAATCATGAAATAGAACGACACTTTCCTCTTTCTCGTCTGCAGCTAATCCATCCGCCAGTGACCCTCCAGATGACGGGAAAACGCCCATTCTGATTGGCTGCTTGGTGACCATCATCCTACTGCTGGTCATCATCATCTTCCTCATCCTGTGGTGCCAATATGTCTGTAAGGTGCTGGAGAAGGTAAGCAAATAAACAGCGGACGGACAGTTTAGGGACTTATTTAAGGACTTATTTAAGGAAAACAGGAAGTTGTCTTGAATTAGTTCATGCAACGTTTTTAATTTATGCATTTCTGTTTATTTAAGTTTCTTATTAGGTTGACACAATTTCCTTCCCCAAAGAGTGTTCTTATTGATATCTAAATAAAATAAAAAAAGTGAATTTACTTTTTTCCAGTAGATGCTGGTGGCTTTGAGACCCTGCTGAAACCGCTTTCTCTGGTCTAAAGGAAACATTTTAATCTTAAACAAAAAGCCATATCTCTGTAGGGCTCCTTTCTGTTATGTTGTCAGACACTTCAAATAACAATCTAAACCTGTCGGAGCCAAAAACAACAACGTTCAGGGGACGTACTAATTTTGCAGATTTCGTCTAATGATTTCATTGCTGCCTGTTTGCAGCTTTTGCTATCTACTGGGGCAATTTGAAAACTTCTTTGTAGCTGTAAGCCGTATTATCGCAATTATAGTTAAAGCACAAAGGACTAAAGTCTGAAAGTGACACGCAGCAGAATGCGCAGTACCAGTTGTAAACACTAGGTGTCAGAGTTACATTTCCCTCCTTTAATACAAAAACAGAAAATAAAATGTTGTACAAATAATGACTGGAGAGATAACTCTTTTCACTTTTGAATTTGAAATAAGTTTTTCCCATCCTCTTCCAAACCAAATATTGTACCTCCTTTTAATCTGGTGTTGTCATGGAGCCAGGTCTCATACAACAATACAAAAAGCTTCACTACAAGCATCAAGTTTATTCACTGACGTCTCAGAGACTGGTATAAATAATAGAAGAACACTCAGATTATTGGTCTGTATTTTCCCTTAAAGAATACAACTGTTTCCTCCCTCCTCCTTCAGGCTCCACGTCGGATCCTTGATGAGGAGGTGACAGTTCGGCTGTCGTCCTGCAGCGACACCATCATCCTCCAGACCCCCCCTGTGCCCCCCCGCTCTGGTCATGCCTCAACAGGTAGACAATAAAATATATTCTGTCTATCACTATACCTCAAATTCAGTATGAGGCTGGAGAGTCTATGGGTTTGAACATCGGAAAGCAGAACCAAAGATTTTAAGACTTTAAGGCCTCCTCAGTTTTCACCAGAACCTTTTTTGTTTAAGCTTTTTGTAACCACAGTCCCATCAAGAATATCTTGAATAACAAATGAGTTGTTGATGTACCACTGCCTTGATTGGGTTGTATTTGTGTTATTGTTTGCTCCCGTTTACTGCAGGCGGAAATCACTGTTTTGTAAATGGTATTTGTTAGCTTTGAAGAAAGTGATTTACTGAGCATCTTCCTCTGGTTAAAAAAAGCCTCTAACTCTTAGAAAAGGTCTGTCTCTGTGGGATTTTTTCAGACACTTACTATGACGATGTGAGCCTGTCAGTGACCAAAACAAGCACTTTATTCAAACATGCTTCATTTAGGTTCATTGCCCTGACCAATCATGGCCCTGTTTATACCTTGCATTGCATCCTTTTGTTTCTGAGGAATCAGAAGCAGCGTAGTATAAAAAAAACCCCTTGAATAAATAATAAGAATATGTTTTTATATATACAGTCATTGGAATATGGATCCAGCTGGTTTTTTGTTGGTTCCCTCATGTGCTTTGCTCTCCTCAGGCCCCGCCAACACTGACCCTCACTATGAGAGAGTGTTCCTGTTGGACCCACAGTACCAGAACCCGGCCGCGCTGAGAAACAAGCTGCCGGAGCTGTCGCAGAGTGCAGAGGCCTCAGGTAAACCTACTGGGAGTTTTTTTTTTTTTTTTTACGTCTAGTACTGACAGGAGTAACAGATTATTACAGTAACAAATATTAGTTTTCCCTTTAAATCTCATCATTTCTGTCGCTGTTTTTTGCTAAATGTTCAGGTTTTATGAAGCATCTGAGAGGTGACAGCTCACCTTCATTAATCTAAAGAATCTAAAGAAAGAGTCTGAGTGGAAGTAAATCTGAAACAGTGATGCCCGAGAGTGCTGCAGATATTCCTCCATAGCAAGTTCGAACATGAGCTGACAGAGTCAAGGCCTTTATTTAAATACATAAAACTGCTGCAGTCTGCCCCCTGCTGGCAGATCACTAACTCCTTTCTCTTCCATTTTTTTCTGAACAGCTTTTGAATGCTTATCTGCTTTTAACTCTCTGACTGTCCTCACGAAAACATTGCACAAACTCCATATCTTTCTTTTTTCTCTTTATTTGTCGTCAGTATTTTCTTGACTCTGCTGTAAAAAGTGACGTGCATGCTCATTCATTCTGCAGTTTTTCTCTCTTTTACCTCCCAGCCCTGTCTGTCTCTGTCCATGTTTCCTCCTCCTCCTTTTCATCCTCCAGCTCTCCTCCTCGGTAATCCTCTCTATGACCTCATCCTGCTGACTTCCTGTTACATGACGTCAGGCTGGCTGCGTGGTAAGAGCTGAAAGGTGTGACTTCAGACATTTAAACATCTACCAGCTTTAGTAGATTATAAAATAACTGTATTTTTGTTTTTAAATTCCTTCCTGCTGCAAAATTATTCTCAGATTTAGAAAGTGACTTCATTTAAGGATTGCGTAAACCTTTTTTAATAAGGTCCAAAATCATATATCTTGATGTGTTGAAGGAAAAAAACCTTTCTGTGTTCTAACCTCTCTCCATTTTTCAAAAGCATCTCCAATATTGATCCTAGTTTGAGCACGTTTCTGCTCGTGGAGCTTATTAGAAACATGCAGAGGCTTTTTAGGTCGGTACAATCACTTCTATGTGAACCACTTCTCTTGCCCGCTTCCATCGCTGCAACACCTGTTGGTTTGACCTGATAACTGGTCTCATATCTGGCAAACCGAGGGGCGTCCAAAACGGCCGTGTTTAAAACCGCCTACCTTCTCTGGTCCAAACAAATCCAGAGCATTCAGGAGCAGAATCTAAAGTTAGAAGGAGGACATACTGACTGCTGCATTGTTGTCAGAGAAGCCAGCACTTCAACATAGCATGTTTCCTTAATGTCTGATCATATAGTGAGGTCACTTTATCATTCATTTAATATGTTGGTCTAGTCACTAGACCGAGCGTTCCACTTTTGCATCGGTAATGTGTCCCTGTAAACACTTAGACTGTAGTGTTTACAGGAACACAGGCAATGAGCATAGCTTCATAAATATAATACAAAGTAGATGCAATGCATACATGTTTGTAGCCATGGCTTATTTGCAATTACTATCCCTGGCTTGGCTATTAGGACTCAACTTTTAGACTTGCAGAAGCATTATAAAGCAGTACAAATGATTGATTATAAGTAAAGGAAGGATTACAAGAGGAAACACAGTGAATGTCATAGACTTTCTTAAGTTTCAGCCACTGCTTTATGAGTTTTAAAAGCCTTGAGTTGTGTCAGTTTTTAATGTCAAATGATAATGTGTTCCTCTCACTGAGAAGGATGACTGACCAAATGTGGTTCTGCATTTTGATACTCTATAGTTTCCACCTGGTGTAGCACTCATTCCGATTCCCTGTTTAGTTTGTTTACCAGCTGACTGTTGATTGTTTTTGGAAAATCAGTTCTATATGAGCTATATGAACCTCTGGTGTTGAAGCCAATGTTGAAGTGCATAAAAACTGCAGTTCATTGAGTGTCGACTTGAGGCTGGGTCAAAAAGACCTGGAAGTCACATAGACACCCCATGTTAAAATGTCTGTTTTGACAGAAGAAATCAATATGTTTAAAAGTTTAAAAACCCACCTAAATAAACACACAACACTTCATTTTCTCTCCAACAGCTTGTGGAGGAGGTTACGCAGAGCCAGACATCACCCAGTGCACTCCCCACCAGTGTTTCCATAGCAACGCACCGCACTACGCCGAGACGGACATCGTGCGGTTGCAGGGCGTCACAGGAAGCAACATGTACGCCGTCCCCGCCCTCACCGTGGACTCTCTCACCAGAAAGGACATCTCGGCGGCGGAGTTCCCTAGGCAACAGCTGATCTTCAGGGAGAAACTGGGGGAGGGGCAGTTTGGAGAGGTGAAAAAAGAACACTTCATAAAATAAATTAAAGTTCAATTGAAACTCTAGCATTATAAAAACATGTTTAACACCCCTTTATCTCCTGAAGGTCCACCTGTGTGAGGCTGAGGGTCTACCAGAATTCCTTGGGGAGGGGTCGCCTCTCCCTGACAGAGATGAACATTCAGTGCTTGTGGCTGTTAAACAGCTGAGGGCCGACGCAACCAGCCAAGCCAGGTACACAGCGTATCAGTTAACCAGAAACAGTTCAAACGTCAGTCTCTTCAGTCTTCAAATTCACCAGACCAGACTGACAAAAACAATCATTTTATGTTTAAAGAAACAGGCGTTGCTGGTCTACTGGTCTCTGCTGGTTAGTATTTTGACACAGTTACCGTGTTGGATCTGAATTAAAGATTTTGTAAGCGGTCAACTGGCTTCTCCTGTTTTCAAGTCAAAAATTTAAGTTTTTCTCTGGGGGATTGGACAAGAATAATTTAAAGGCTGCCTTTAGATCAAATAAAATAAATCTCTTTGACAAAGAAGTCTTTCTTTGTAAGGACGTAGTGTGTACATTTACTGCTTGTGCCTACACTGCAAGCTACCGCACGCTAGTTCAAGCTAACAGTTTGGCACCTGCCTGTCCCACAGAAAGCTTGAGGCCAACCCCGTGTCCTTGGGGTAAAAGCAAATCAAATCCATCTTTAACGTTTGACTTCTGTTTTCAATATTGCTAGTTCATGTCCAAAGCAATTTCCCTGTAAAAAAAATTAACCAATCAGGGGAGAGGTACACCAGCAGCTCTCATGTTTGTCAGTGTGCATTTTTATTCTTTTCATCCATGAAGTCTGTTGGCTTTTGGGAGAAAAGATAAAGTCTGCTTCTGGTTTTGGAAAAAAAAACACATTACAATCTGAAAGTAAAACAAATGAAAGCTAAAGACATCATCTTCATCTTCCTGTCCCTCAGGAACGACTTTCTGAAGGAAATAAAGATCATGTCTCGTCTGAACGACCCCAACATCATCCGACTGCTTTGTGTGTGCGTGTCGTCCGACCCGCTGTGTATGGTGACGGAGTACATGGAGAACGGCGACCTCAACATGTTCCTCTCACAGCGGGAGATCGAGAGCACGCTCACACATGCCAACAACATCCCTTCAGTCAGGTTAATTTATATCATACTTACTATGAGGTTATAATGCTAATATCATGTTAGCTTAACTTTTACCACCAAGTTGATATTAATCCATATTGCAAACTTCCGGAAAAAAAAAAAAAGTTGACCTTCTTTTTCCTGCTTCCTGCTCCAGTCTATCCGACCTCCTTCACATGTCGGTGCAGATCTCGTCGGGGATGAAGTACCTGGCGTCTCTGAACTTTGTGCACCGTGACCTAGCCACCAGGAACTGCCTGCTGGACCGCCGTCTCACCATCAAGATTGCGGACTTCGGAATGAGCCGAAATCTTTACAGCAGCGACTACTATCGCATCCAGGGCCGGGCGGTGCTGCCGATACGATGGATGGCCTGGGAGAGCATCCTGCTGGTGAGGGACAAGACGAGTTGAACTAAGATAGAAGACAAAAGAAAAGGATGATAATTTTCACCTGGTTTTTGTAAGCTTTTATTTAGATGGGACAAAATCAAAACTAAAGTCATTTCATTAATTTACTAAAAGAGCAGCTCTAGAAGTAAAGTTTGTTATATTATTTAAAGTGTTATGTTGTTATGTGTTTTTGTACTTTAAATACTGGTACCCTGGCACTAACTGCAACGAAATCTTTTGAAGTGATGTCTCAGTTTTGGTTTCTTTACTCTCACAACAGCTTTGTCTTTCTGTCGAGAGTTCCTCCCTGATTAATGCTGCTTTGCTGAAGCTCTCACAGTGAAGACGCTCGTGTTATATTCCGCTTAGAAATTGTTTTTTTTTGGTTTGCCCTTGCCTCTTCTCCAGGGTAAGTTCACCACTGCCAGTGATGTGTGGGCGTTTGGTGTCACCCTGTGGGAGATCTTCACACTGTGTAAGGAGCAGCCCTACAGCCTGCTGTCTGACGAACAGGTCATAGAGAACACTGGCGAGTTCTTCAGGAACCAGGGCAGACAGGTGAGGCCAATCAAACCAACCCACAATGGATTTAGCTTCTTTTATGATGTGTCTTTTATCGCTTGTAAAGTAATGTCCTCTATAGTGACCACCTATCACAGCAACTGCAAGTCGTTTAAAAAACTTTCATCGGTGGAATAATTATGCAAGTTTGTGATTCACTGTAACTGAATATAAGCTCTAACTCTGTTAACGTTTCAAACATGTAGCATTGCATGGAAACAGCTTCTAACTAAAAAAAACTTCCCAATAACTTCACTCCATTTGACATCTACAAGGTTGCCGTTTCCTCCACATGGGGGAGCTGTTCAGTCATTATTGTGCAAGCTTTACACGTGACATCCAATCTCAGGATCCCTTTGGTGCATGTAAAAAACATGTCAGAATGTTTTTTCTAACTTGTATATGTCATGTATGTCACTGGACATTTTGACCTCTTGGTCCCTTTTTAAATAATGAAATAAACATGAATTCCAGAGGGGAGACATGGATGGGCATTTTAGGAAAAAGAAAGAAGTTACACTTTATTCATCTAGCTGAGGGAAATTAAATTTAACACTCTGTTATTGAGAGATGCTACACACACACACACACATGCACAAACAGGATCCTATTGACATGCACTAATGGAGAGAATGGGGGGTTCTGTGCCTCGCTCAATGGCGCCTCGGTAGTGTACTGGCACCTCTCCAGCTGCCGGACCAATTTCCAGATTTAGCCCGCCATGGGACTTAAACTAGGGAAACCCTGTTTGTCAAATATCCAGTAACCACATGAAGATATTTTAATGCCAACAGTAAACAGGCCCTGTGTCTTTGATTCATTTCAAACCTTTATTTAATCCTCAAAAATCATTGAGGTCATTTACAATGATGTCGAGATACAAATCACAACAAACAAAAAAGGTCACAAAATAAAACAACAAAGACAGGTCAGGATGATTCTCAGTAAAAACAATGGCACACTGTGGTAAAATGGTTTGAGATCATTGTCTGAATTTGTCCAAGAGAAATATGAGTGTCAATCTTGAGAGAGTGTTGTAAAAATGTTCCACATTTTTGGAGCAAAAAAGCTAAAAGCGATTGGAAATGTATACAGCATAAAAAAGTACTTCTGAAACAGTGGCAAGGAAAACGCACTTTTACACAGGCAGAAACCTCGAGCAGAACCAGACTCATTGGTGAATGGCCAAATGCCGTCCACCAAATGGGCTGAGAAAGTTCCTTCTGTTTTAATAACATATTATTTAATACAACACTAGAAGTTTTTAAGATAGTCCTTGTGAAGTTCAAGCATCAGATCACTGTTTAACTGTCCTCTATCACCCTGCCAGATCTTTCTTTACGGCCCTCCACTCTGCCCACCTTCACTCTTCGAGCTGATGATGCGCTGTTGGAGCCGAGACATACCGGACCGACCCACCTTTGAGGGACTCTACCAGGCCCTGAGGCCCCACGTCAACCAGTGAGCCGAGGCCTGGAGGACGTACCACTCAGGGTCTCATTCATGGTGGGTTTGTTCATCTCTGGACTCCTGTAAGAAGACAAACTGACACGAGAGGACAGAGGACTGGAATTGCGTTGCGAGAGAGTTGCTGTCATGAAGAATGAAATAACTGTGGTCCGATGGATGGTTTACATTGTGGTAACAACGGCGCTCTATTCTGCAAGACACGATGTAGAAGAGAGACAGCTGGTCGACTTATTGGAGAAGCGTCCTGTGACTCAAAATGTTTAAATCAAAACCTTTTTTCAGTCGATAGTGAACAAAGATTTTTAAGCTTTTGAAGATTTCTATCATTTGTGATTTCACAGTACTATCTTTTGTAAGCCCTCTTGACCAAAATGTCTTTTCACTTAACTTTCTTTCTGTCCTAAACTTTGTTTTTTCCTCGCTTTGGCTTTTTAAAGAAGCCAAAAACTGGACGGACTCTTCATCATGGTAGTTTCTCCTTTCCCTGTGGTTTTTATTGTTAATGTAAAGCACTGTCTGTGTCTCTCAGTTATTCATGTTCTTATATTAACCCACACTGGAGCTAGGGCTAGGGTCAAATTGTAGAGTAGTTGTATTTTTTTGATTTTAATTCTATTTTATTGTTCTGGTTTTTACAGTATTTCATTTTTGTTGGTCTTGGATGTTGATATGAATGTTGTTCAGCTGAGGTTCACGTTAAGGTGCCGGGAGGCTGCGTTGAAACCTGTGGGGTTCACGGACTGAAAATCAGTCTGATAATCGTGGGTGACTGTCTCGATTCTCGATATTGAAACCAATAAGTAAAATGTGTTGTGCCTTTTTTGTTGCCAAAGAGAAATAAAGTATGTAAGTAATAAAAAATTGTAAAACCATCCTTTTTATGAATGGCTAATTTATGGCTAAACAGTTTCTATGCCTTACAATTGTAGCATGAGTTGTAATTATGGGAATTAAAGCAACATCAACAACACTGTTTCTGCTGCTTGAGACTAATGAAGAAAGGATCTGAAGGTGACATTTAACAAAAACTATATTCAAGCCTATGACGTGCACATTATTGGTCTCTGTTAGCCATTACACTGTAAAAAAAAAAAAATTATAATAATAGTTATAACTATAGTAGTTATAGTTATAAAAAAATAGTTATAGTTATAACTAAAAAAAGTTAGTGTCTGAGGGGGCCTTCGGGAGGTCTCGCCTTTTTTTATATTAATGCAAGACAAAGGACAATATACTTACAAAACAACATGAGAGACAATTACAATTTCTGGGGTACTGCACGTGTGTGAGTGTTTATAGGCTCTCTGTTGAAGGCTATGGAGATCCTGGAAGGGAAGAAAGAGAAAAAGAAATACAAAGCCACACAGAATAAAAATAAATACATGAATAAATAAATAGCTTGATGCTATAGCAATGATTAAAAATATTCATCTAAAATATAATCATCCACATCATTGCCATCATCGTCAGCACTACCATCAGTAAAAAAATAATGGTATTATGATATCAATGAATACAGGGGATGTGTACCTGCCTAACTACCACACAGACACGGATTTGATTAACACAACATTTTTTTTACTGTCCTGAATTAGTGAAAAAAGAAAAAGCAACCATTTATTCTGGTGCTGACTAGCAAGAGTGACAACTTTACAAACTTTACAAGTTTAGTTGGCTAATTGCACACACTCCTAAACTAAACCTCTCAAGACTGTGGGTTAGGGTTATGCATCTTGAAGGACAAATGCTCCTTATTTTTGTAATAAAAAATAACGTTACTGTTACTGATCAGCAATGTGAGTGATCTCAGAAGGACTTTAATTTATTGGTCATTAAACCTGACTTGCTTGGTTTGATGCATGGATCATCTTTCGGTTTCGTAAGGGAAGTTTAGGTTACTTTATAGTATTGGAAAGTGATGGCAGGTGTTGCAAAACGTTGCAGGACAGAACATGTTATCTTTGTGAGAACCATACTTGCTATAATTATCCTTGGCGAAAGAAAAGCTAAATTTTACAGAGAGATAAAAAAAGAAGCAGAGGTTTGTTGGAGACGTACTGGCTGAGTGGCCACAGCTTTCATAAGGGTGGTTCAACTTTGGGTCAGACCCAAAAAGAAAATCAAAGGGAGATAAAGAATGGTCCAGATTTTATTTTATAGGGTCAGCTAATGTTGCCAAAAGTCGCTGTAGTTTCAGGTATGAAGAGTAATTGACTCTTTTTATGCTGGAGTCTAAAAGTAGGTTTCACTATGATTTTTAGATGGCAACAGAAATTCCCTCAACGTGTAAAGGTTTACACAACACTGGGCAAGATGACAGCTGCTTTTATAAGTGTTTCATTTTCTAGCTGTGTGTGATGCTAGAGTAGTCGCAGCCAAACCCAACCTGGCTGTAATTGTTGGTGCTGCTCCGCCTGCTGTTGTCCTTCTGAGTGTGTAGAGGTTTGGTCAAAACGAGTATTGTTTTCATCTTGTTGGTGTGAACACAGTCACGTTCACAAAGATGCAAAGGACTAGAGGCTTAAGTTAACTCTCCTAACTTGTTTTAATGGCAATTAAATGAATAAAATAATATCAGGGTATCACAGATAACATCAGTTATCATCAAATCCAGTCGTTTGAGTTTGAAGAGATCAATTAAAAGGCTACAATAACCGCCCTAAAGACTCTTCACACATTTTCAAATAAAAAAGGGTGGTCAACAACTGAGCAGATTTAAAGTGATTCTATATAGTGATGTGTAGTTCGTGAACGATTCGTTCAAAACGAATCATCTGGGTGAACGAACTGAACTGAATCACTTACTGAAAAGAGTCGTTAATTTCTCAACTTCAGTTGCGCTCTCCTCTCTCCCGTCTCGTGTCTCTCTCTCTAGACCGTAAGAGTCGCTCAAAGCCCGCCCTCCCTCTCCTTTCATGTCAGTGATACGTACTGACTGAACCAACAGGACGGAGTCGGTCGGGAGCTCTGTGTCGCTAAAGCCCGCCCCTACTTCTCCCTCTCATGTCTCCAAAATTGAGAAAGTAGCAAATATATTATTTAACATTTAGGTGTCGCGAAAATGTATGTGCTTTTTATAGCTGCTGTCAGTTTGCAAACGGCTTTTATATCCAACTCAATTTTTAACATCCACTAACGATCATGTTTCAGTCAGTACAGTGTGTGTGTGTGTGTGTGACTGAGGCTGGTGACTCGAAGCCTCGCTCGTTCATGTTCAATCAGTGTTTCGTTCACTGAACGAACTGAGAGGAACAGAGTGACTCGGAGGCGAAGCTCTCGTTCAGTTCATTCAGTGATTCATGTGAACAAACTGAACGAGAGCGCCGCCTCCGAGTCACTCTCTTCCTCTTCTTGTACTGAACGTACTGAACAGAACGGTCGGGGAAAATAAATGTGATTGTTTTAGCAGCTTTCAGTTTGCAAACTGTAGCTTTATCCAACTAAATTCTCAGCTCATTGGCTTATTATTCACCACCACCTGTTCTCAGTACGATCGCAAGCAGAACTACCTTCGGCCGTGTTTCAGCTTATTAAATTCTGATTCACAGGCAGAGCTGCAGAGAAGTACTGAACGATTCGGTGAACGAATCTTTTGAACGACTCACTTTACTGAACTGATTCTACTGATTCAGTACACTGAAAAGAACTGCTTTTCCCATCACTAATTCTAAAAATCCTTTATCAGAATCAGAATCTGATATGATTAAAAGAAAAATGAAAAGTAAAAGAGGCCCAAGAATAGAGCCCTGTGGAATGCCTAATTTTATACATGTGTTGCAAGACAAATGATTGATTTAACAGGACAAACAATGGCCAATTGGATACGAAGGTAGGTCATTTGTTGAACTTATAAAGTCTATATTTTAACATGAGTGCCTACTGCAGAGTTTGAATTTGCTCTCACAACCTACAAGCCAGTTACGGACAAACCAAAAGCATCTCAAGACACTTGAGACACACAAAAAGCAGGTATAATACCTTACTCATTATGTTAAAAAAAGAACAGGTAAATGACCATACTTATTGCTATATTACAAAAACTCAACGTTAATCTACTTTGAGCACTAAGCAACATTCAGCAAAGTTACAGTAGCAAGAAAAAACGACCTTGCCGAAATTGTGCAGGGCTTGAAAAATGAGGAAATCAGGACATATCAGGTAGGGATCTCTCAAAAAATTTAGAAAAAACTATACTTGACTATAATTTTTTTATTTAACTACTTAATATAAATGAAAAGGAACAGTGCACCCCCTCCATGAATCAGAAAGTGGCAGTCCAGCTCATACTGTTTGATATACTTTACAGATGGTTAGCGGAAAGTACAGTGAAATATGAGCCACCTCTCTGATGTTTAATGGAAAGTGTGTGGATCTGTACTCTTAACTGTTTGACCTTGAAGTCAGGGGCCAATAGGCTGAAGTGGAATCAGATTCTGTCAAGTTTTTATTGAGTCGGGCCTCTATTAGCTTTTGTGAGAGCTGCTTTACAGGCAGATTAGCAGATATAAGCTTTCACGATACCTGTTTAAGTACCAGGGCTACAAAATACATGCTAAAGGCACCCAATGTTTGGTAATTTTTTTTTTTTTTTGATTCCCAAAAAATGAAAGCAAACTCCAGCACACTGTCTATAGTGTGTATCGCACAAATACTGAAGAACTTTGAGAAGATGTAATTCTAAATTCTGTTTTACAAGTAATGCAATGATGTGTTTGTTATGGGGAACATTTTAAATGATCTGAGCTTACTCATTTGATTAATGCCACGGCAAAATATTAAACAGATTTTAAAGAAAATCAGGCTTTTTGATGTGTATAATGTGTGGCCCAGCAGAGGCAGGAATCCAACCCAGGGCTGCAGGAGTAGGCTGTATAGGTAGAAGGCATGCTCACTACCAGATGAGCTAAATGTAGCTAAATGATGTAGCTCATTTTGTCAAGTAATTCATTTCAAAGGAGCTCATTCTGTCAAGTGAGGAAGCTCTCTCTGTCAAAGGTAGCTTATTCTGTCAGCCAAAGAAGCTTGTTCTTTTGGGTAAGGTAGGGTAGCTCTGTCTATCAGGTACAGTAGCTCATTCTGTGAAAAGTATGCTCATTTCATCATGTAGCTCGTTAGGTAGCGCATAAAGTCATAACAATCATCAATCAATCAATTAATCAATCAATCCATCATTATTTGTATAGCGACAATTCATAACAAGTGTTATCTCGAGACGCTTTACAAAACAGCATATGGGATAAAATGCAGGAAGGATTTATCCTTTGTATTCCTTGCATTCCTGTTGTCCACACTTCCTTCCCAAAGAATGAGATTAAAAAAATTGAAAACCTCAGTATAGATAATGGCAAGATGGGGGAGGGGTAACCCATATTGACTAAGGGGGAAGAAAATAGTGAACGATAAATTCCTACATGAGCATTTTTTATCATGGCTGCCCTTTGGCCTTTTTTATGAACACAAAGCACAACCTCCATGGCGTCAAAAACAAAGCCTTCATGAAATCGCAAAAAGGAAAAAAGCGCTTGAGGCTGGTTCCAAAAGTGAGTCAATCTCCATGGAGACATCTTTAGAGCAGAATTAAACATGCTAACATCTAACGCACATTGCTCTATTCATGAACACTTTACAGAGGCACATATTCACACAACTCATCCTTTTTTATTCTATTGAGGTGTGATTTATGATAAATTAAAGGCGTGGCCTCTGAGTGATTGCTAGATGTCTGCTTGGTGTCACTTCAGCTAATTCAGTTTATGAACTTTAACCTCAGTGTTTGAGCTGTTAGAGCCTTTTGGAAAGGTTTTCATGTAAATCTGTCTTGTGTTCCCTCTTGGCCAAACAGGCTTCTGCTTCAGAGTTGTTGTTCTTTTTGTTAATTGAATGGAGCTGTATTGGGATTGCCTTTTAAAATGGATCTTAAGTCCGTACTTGAGGAACTGGAGGTTATATCTGCCCTCAAGCTATTTGAGAAGGTGATTTGTGTTAGAAACTGATGAGCTCACTTCACAGAGACTAAAGAAGTGTAGAAACTTGGCCTAGTTTGTTCAAAAGCAACTTCAAATCAGTCAGACTTGACATTTTGTGTGTTGTTTTATTCACGAGTTTGGGATCTACTTTTCTTAATTAAGCACAAATTTTAAAGTTTTAATGGACAGATAAAATGTAGATCTTTAACCTATTTATTTGCACACTGTAGCTTAACATATGGTTGAATTTAAGTTTGGTCATGTGCCTTACGTGCCTCATTTGCTGAATGCAGGTGTGACGTTCACCAACATGACTGCATCAAGTATTTAACACCTTTTTACAGGCCAGGCTGTGGAGGGTATCTGCTTTGTGCTCACTACTTAAACGTTTCAGGCACAATGTTTAAACTTCTTAGTATATAAAGTGCACATGTCATGTTTCTCAGACTCAACGTTGATGTTCTATATCGTTTCTGAAATTTCTTATGTTTGAACAAAAGCATTTCTCTCATTGTGTTCTACATACACTCTAAAGGTGATGATGATGATGGTGATGAAGGCAGTACCACTGTGTCTGGTATTTCCATGGCTCTTTATGTGTCCTGTGTACAGGAGGCCCCCTCCAGGCGGCCAGCCCTCATTATGAAGCTGTTTAAACCGCTCAGATCAGGCCGACACCTGCTTCTCATTGGAAACAGCAGCCGCTGCTGCCTTGTATTCCTAAAAGGGAAGTGCAGATCGCTGCGATAAAGCCAGCCTGCCTTTCATCTTTATACTAATGTCATAAAAAGGAACTCTTGTTCAGCTTGATCACTTTTTCCTTTAACTTGAAGGAATCACCTCAACTACGTACACGTGTTGCTGCTGCAAGCTAGCTGCGTGGCTACCTCCTGCTACTGCAGGAACAATAGGGCGTTTGTATTTCCACTGCCAAAGAATCCAGGTGTGACCTGGTGTGATCCTGCACTGGAGTCAGTGAAACATAAAACTTCATTCGAAAATGTATCATACTATTACTCTTTAAATGTATTTCTATTTTCAGAACCAAAACTTTTTCAATATTCACATCAATTTCAGATTACACCTGTGGTGCTTTAGCTTTATTAAAACTAAGACTTTCTGAAACTGAGTTTAGTCAGTACAGATAGAAACAGAGAGTCTTCATATGGCATTTTCTAGACAGAAAACGAACATCCATCTTAGGGAGCTACTACTGCTGACATGCAGAGGAGGCATGCTGGTTATGAGTGGTTCCCGTGTCTAAAGGCGTTATTTTCACATCTTCCACCATCTCCACAGGGATGAGGGGTAACCCCGTATCAGAGCTGGCCTTCACAAGTTTTTCTCTACAAGTCTCCCTGCACTCCAATGACCTGATTCTTCTATGCAGCTGGAGTCTTCTCTTGTAGTTTTTATAATATGCAGGTACTTGTAAGAACTCACAATCACAATATCCATTCCTTGAATGGTCATCGATGTGGTATGAGTGGTTTTGTGCCTGTGAAAATCAACCAACAATTCTTTGTTTTTTTCAGCGGCAGTTCCGTTGGTACCAGCCTGCAAAGTCCATGCTCGTTTACACCAGCAAGAACATCCTCAGTGTGCACAAATGGTAAATGTGATATGTGTTTTTCATCAGTTAACCTGACTACTTTGTCTTTGGACTGAGGGAGGAAGCCAGAGTACCTGGTGAGAACTCAAACAAGTACGAGGAGGACATGCAGACTCCCCACAGAAGGGTACCAGTCGACCGGCCAGCAAGTCGATGCACTAAACCTCCTTGTTTTATGACAAACTGCTGACCACAGCACCTCCATGTCACCCAATGTTAAACATTTAGCTGCTCTTAAAAAGCAGTACCTGATAAACACAATCATTTCTGGAATGATTTTGAAATTATAAATAACAAATTACTGATACTAGGAACAATATGTCAACAATCTTATCTTGACATCAGGCAGGTTATTTAGATTTCAGAGATTTTCCAGTAGAGCAGATGGAATCACAGTGGATGAAGCAGCTGATAGTTAGCAGATGCTCCAGCTGTCCCTTCAGGGGGACAATGTACAGGTTCATTAGGTCTGTGCTGAAGAATGTGTTCTGTACATTAAGCAACAGGACAACAACAAGAACAACAGACCCTAAACAACACGTCCAGGGTTCATCTCAGGCCTCACAGTGTGCTGTGTTCCTAATGTCCCAGTGAGGTTCAGTTAATTGTAAGTTGTTTTTTTGAGAAGCTGTGTCGCTTCAACGTTCTTCTAAATAAAGCTAGTTTCAAATCTGCTGCACCATGAACACAGCCATGTGTTACCCATCGACTGTGCATAAGAGGAGACCGCAGTAAACATGATATAAGCATGACGTAAGAGGAAATAAAACAGTCTGGAAGTATGCTTATTTTATCATCTGGTCTCACATGATCAGTCATTTTTTGAGCAGAGCCCGATTAGCTGCTCTTGACTGGACGTCTGAACATCTAGCATGTTTGAAGTCTTGGTGGTATACACTGGCAGAGAGAGCAGAGCTAAGAGCCCATTCCCCAACTCCAGAACTTTATTTCCTGATTGCACCTTCAAAAACTGGCAGACACAATGGAGGAAAGTATTTGGCAACAGAAGGCATGCCTGTTTGATGTGTCTTCATCCTTTCTGTCACCAAAGATATGAACGGTTGTGCCGTCACCCTGGCTCTATGTAGTGGACCTAGCTGCCAACCAGTGTAGGCTGAGGTTGGTTGTGTATTTTACCTTGTTTTTGAATAGCTTGCATATTACATGACTAATTTCCAGCTCGCGACTTGCTGGCATTTGCAAAAATCTGAAATGTTCTAGTACTCCTTGTTTTTAGTTTTTCTTCAGGTGGATGGAGTTTCTCATCCATGCTAGTTTGTTCTGATTTGGAGGGTGTTCTGCATCACGTCGTTTGGCTTTTGCTGCCTTGCTTTGTTGTACATCAACATTACCTAATCCCATTTATACACATTCATACGCTGCTGACGAAGCAGCAGGAGCAACTTTTGGTTATGGACACATAAACATGTGGCTGCAGAAGCTGGGGATCGAACGCCCAACCTTTCAGTTGAGA